>NW_009624707.1:0-29202 GCF_000690535.1 Cariama cristata | reverse complement strand
AAGTTAAAAAGCAGGAATGCTAAATTAAGGGAAGAGGTAGGGGAAAAGTTAAAGGCAACAAGCAGAAGGAATAGCAGATATAGCAGACTAGTACACACGACCATCAGGCCTTGGTATTATGTGTCTTGTGAGGCCTAAAAATTTCTCAGGGCATGCATTTGACAGGTAAACACAGCAACCCCTCCTGATAAAGGGGGAAAGATGGATTCCAACATCCCAAGAACCGCAGAACACAGAGCGAAACCTCAGTTTCTCTGTCTCCTGGTTTTCTCTGCAACAGGCTCCTTTTTTTCCTCTCCAGCTGTGTGTCAAGGAAGGAAAAAACATATGGTAGATGGAAACAGATGCTCAGCAACCACCACTGAAACTACTACCATAGACATAACCTCGTATTTTACATTTTATTTTGTAAGGCCTCATTAGTAAAATGAGGGCAGGTAAGTCAGTCTGAGCAGCCCTGTACTTCACATGACCAAATAATTTATCAAGCAGAAACCATCTCGACACATGTAGCATTAAAAAATTTCTTTTTTCCACTTTTCATGCAGAAACTTAGTTTCATGTGCTCAGCCAGTGCTGAATACTTAAGATTAGGACTTTGTGCCACTGTATACTTCTCCCTAGCAGTCACTCCACTGACATGAATACCATGTTACTAACGAGCCTATCATTTTCCATTGTTAGGTACAATTTAACTAAACACAGATTTGATCCAAAATCCCCTCAAGCCAAGGGGAAACTGCTATATAAGTCTTTGCAAAAAATTGTGAATAAAATACCATAACATAAACAACAGAGTCATCTTTTATATTTCTGGATCTGTGTTTTAAGAAGTTGACTTAGGCGTTTCTTTCATTGACTAGCTAAGTATTGCTCAATTAATTTAAATTTAATTACTTTCATCTCATTACAGTATCAGTCTTTCGTTTGCAGCACACTCACAAATTCTAAGATTTACAAGTATGCAGAGTGAATCTTGTTTATAATTCTGGATGAGTGGTGTAATTTCTGGGTCGCTGAGACTACGACACAGTAAATTATATTCTCTCTTTATCCAGTCTAAGCCACACTACAATCAACATAATATCTTATAATTTCAGGACTCCGAATTACATTTATATAAAAACTGCAGCAGAGTTCTTTTGTCTTGGAAAGTTTATTTTAACATGAAAATAACCTTTCTGAAATGTTTCCTTTCTTCTAGATTATTCTTGTGATATATTAATGCAGCATTAAAACTTTTTTCATAAGACAATACCTCACTGTTAAATCTATAAATCACACTCAATGATTATCTAATCAATTTACTTTTTAGATTATTATTAGAACATCATTTCTGAAAAGTGAACAGGATTTTTAAGAAGTGTAATCCTTCAGAGACTTCAAAGCTAAGAAGCATAACTGCCTTCTGAAAGGCAGTACTGAAAGATTCTGAAATCTTTTGTATTTTATTATAACAGTTAATTTTTACACAATATTGGGAGAAGTTATTCTTGCTCAGGAAAAAAAGTTCCAACATTTCTAATATAAACTTCTTTCAGCATGAATCTGAAACTCCACTCTGGTGAGTCCCCCCCTTGCAGTACTGCCTTCAGCTCTGGGGTCCTCAGCACAAGAAGGACATGGACCTGTTGGAGCGAGTCCAGAGGAGCCCACAAAGATGATCCAAGGGCTGGAGCACCTCTGCTGTGAGGACAGGCTGAGAGAGTTGGAGAAGAGCCTGTAGAAAAGAAGGCTCTGTGGAGACCTTAGAGCAGCCTTCCAGTACCTAAAGGGGCCTGCAAGAAAGCTGGGGAGGGACTTTTTACAAGGGCCTGGAGTGCCAGGACAGGGGGCAATGGCTTTAGCCTGGGTTATATATTAGGAAGAAATTCTTCCCGGTGAGGGTGGTGAGGCAGTGGCACAGGTTGCCCAGAGAAGCTGTGGCTGTCCCATCCCTGGAAGTGTTCAAGGCCAAGCTGGATGGGGCTTTGAGCAACCTGGTCTGGTGGAAGGTGTCCCTGCCCATGGCTGGGGGGATGGAACTAGGGGGTCTTTAAGGTCCCTTCCAATCAAATCACTCTATAACCCTAGCATTCTATGAATGTGAGCTGCAGTTGTGTATTTGTGTATTTCAAAAGTGAGTTTCACCGTTCTGCTCCCTCCCCCCCGATTTTAAATGTGAACCATACTCTGATTCTGCAATATTAGCTCTTTAAGAGAAGAGGTAAAGGATCTCCATTCCTCTGCTGGAACAATTTGCTGTAGGATTGCATAGTAGCAGCTGGGATCAGAGCCTCGGCACACAGGCACTGTGTAAACCTAATATGAGGGACACCTTGCTCCTGACACAAGATAACAGAAACAGGTCATGCTACAAATAGATAAGAGAAGCTACCTGGAAGAGAAAACAAACATATGAGCAGAGGGATACATCATTTTAGCCACATGGTATGCTTTTTGTTCTCTTAAGCACAATCAGGCTAGGGAGAGAAAGGAACGGAGCAGGAGGCAGGAAGTGTTTGTAATTATATGGGACTGCAGCAATCTTAGGAAAGCTTGTCAAATATATGCGACATGCTCTGTATGTCAATCATAGTAATGGTAAAAAAAAGAAATCTCACTCCTTTTAAGGATTACAGAAATGGAAAGAATAGCACCTGGCACAGGAGTCATCTAACAGAGAACAAAAAACAGTGGTCCTAAACAGGAACAAAAGCCATCTGGACTACTTCAAGCCCACGGACTGTTTGGAGGCTCTGAACAGGCCAGCTGTACTGTGCGCTCACTCCACAGCTTGTGACATGGAGCAAAGAAGAAGGTTCTGCTCATGGAGTCCCACAGCACCTTGGCAACCATCTTCTTCAAAAGCTAAATAATCCTTCACTTCAAGCATTTTTCAGGCTGATCAAATATCAGTAAAAACCACTCCTATTTCATTTTAAGAAGCCATATATTTCCTGGTTTTGCAGGTTCTTTTTGTGTTGGGGTTTTTTTGGTGAGATTTTTGTTTTGTTTGGGGGTTTTTTGTTCTTTTGATTTTTTAGAGTTGTGGGTGGTTTGTGGTGTTTGTTTTTTTTTTTGGAACCATCCACTGAAATCAAAGAAATCTGTTTAAAAATTGTTCAAGTCTCCAACATAATTTCAATGTTCTTCATCCCACCTTCTCTCTACAGAATTGTGACCAAACTGGAAACTGTATTAGGAAATTGTAGCATGGAAAATATTCTTCTGCTAAAGTGCTACTCATACACTAACAACAAAAAACCCACCCAAAAAAGATATTTAACAAATGCATACACCTGCATTCTGTATACTTATTCAACTTACAACACCCACACAGCAGCTGTGGAATGTCTGTTATTAACTATTTTTCCTGCTTCTTAGATACTCTTCTCCTAACTTAGACAAAAATAATTTGTCCTTATTAAGCAGTCACAGAATGCCAACTTCTAGATTTAAGATCAGTCTCATCAATCACTTCAGCACAGAAAAGTGTCCCAAATGCAAAACATTTGAAATTCTTTGCAGCACTGTATTAAACAGCTAGCCCTGAAAATTCAGGTTTGCGAAAGCCAGTGAAATATGTTCAAGTCCGCTGCTGATTCAGCCTGTTAAGGCCACAGTAAGAATAGGAAGCTGCCAAAAATCCAACCACATAATAACAATTCCAACTGGGAAACAATTTTGACAATTACAGTCTCCTCAGATAATGAAGAAAAAAAACAATTTACTATCTCTACAAGAACATTACTTTTTCTATCACAACAAAATTCTTTCTATACCATTTGTATGTTGCATTCAATAGTTGCTATATTGCAAGGAAACTTTCTGATAGCTCTGGACCAGTGCCATGTATGTTGTCAGACCTGGAACATTTGGCAGCTCTCCTTACGACGACTGCCTGTGGACTTGTGCCTAGTCATCTGCAAGGAGGTTTCTTTGTCAATTAGTGAGAATCCTTCAAAAGAGAGAATGAGATACGTATAGCTGACTGCTGCTAAGTATGTAAACCATGTGTTGAGACTTCCAATGATGATAATCATGACAGTTTGCAGTAATTAGACAGTAACTAGCAAAAGCAAAATATACATTTTATCTGACCTGGCTAAACTTGCAGATTCAGTAAACTGCAAAAATAGAGATATAAATGGATATACATGCCAGAAAAAAAAGGAATCACATAGCAAACTAGCAATATATTATGTTGTAAGGGGTGCAAAAGTTCATTATCTGTGCAATTGAAATATCTAGGCACCTTTCCCCCCACTGGTTGCTGCGTGGCCAGTACTGCAGCAGGACTATGGTGCTTTGCAGATTGCCTGAATAAAAGGATATTACCCACTCTGCAAAGTGGAAATTCTGGGTCAAACTGGTTGTGCAAGAGTGGTTGGGATCTGTGGCCTTCTGTCAACTTGGGGGAAATGCAACACTCCCCTCTGGAAATAATGGGATAATTATCATTGCTTCCAAATGAGGCTGCTTAACTCCTCCAACAGAGATGGTAGATTTCCTCTGCCTTCCTCTGAGAGCTTGTACCTGAAGAGTACCACAGTGTGCAAAACCTTGTTAACATTATTACTCAGCACTTAAGTGAAACCTGCAGGGACTAATTAGTAGCTTTTGGAAAGCTTTGCAAAGGCACAGCTCAAAGCAGCCTTATATGCTGTCTAAAGTGCACCTTTCTGTTGTCCCTCCTCTGATAAAAGAATCACATGTGGAATGGAAACCCACTGAGCTCCAGCTTGCTCTGAGTGGGACATGGATGAGGTTAACACAAGAAATGCTGGAGAACCAGCGACAGCTGTGACCTCTAACAACAGAACACATTTCTTCTCTGATTAGAAGAGGGGTCTACAGTGAAGGAACCATGAAGAACCCTTTGTGCACCTCGAAACCCAGACAGCAACAATGACTACCTAAGTCCATGTTTCCCTAAGCTTTCACTTCCCAATGAAAACAGGTCTGTTCTTTCCTGTTATAAAACAGAAAACAAAAATGAAAAAAAGAGAAAAAAGAAACCTTCAGAGGATAAATCAGTAATAAGTCAGTAAACCAAGTTTTAGCTACTTACAATGTGCAAAGAAAAATTGCTTCAAGGAAGTAGCAGTTTGCTTCTTAAAGAGAAGAAAACAACAACAAAAAAAAATGAATGTTACTAACATCTTGCACTTCAGAAAGGCTCCTTATCACAGACCAATGTACTGGCCTATTGGTCCCTGTCAAGCTCAGACTCAGATCCTACACACAGGGCACCAATCCAGGAGAAACTGAAGAGGATGACTAAGCTTTTAATCACTGAGCTGGAAACAGTACTAGCCACAGCATGACCTTCAAATGAGGAATAATTTATTTTCAAAGAATTGACCCAAACTTCATTGTTAGGTTAAGTAATAATTTATTCTGCAGTTTCTCTCCAGGGAGAAGTACAGAATTTTCCAACAGACTATCTATCTACCCATTAACACCGGGCAAAACTGTTCCAAAGTCATTAAAACTCATTCTTTTTCTGTAAGGAACATTTTTCAGAAATAACTTTTTCAAGATAACAAAGGGACCTGATTCATGAGAGACTTCAAGCCTACTCTCTACTGAAGCTGTTCTCTTAGATTCTGATTCAGCAAAGGACTAAATAAATCTAACTGAAAAGACGAGTGACATCACCAACCTCCACAGGACAAGAGACATACTTTCTGCTTAATTTAAAATAATTACGATGTGGGCATTGGCAGACTAATAAATGGACAGAGATGATTGCCAGTAAGACAAAGAACAGCTGTTACGTGTCATCTCTAATCATCAGAAAATAAATCAGATTTGAACCTCTAGTCTTCACATGAAGGCCCCCTATATTGGTATCAAATCCTTGGACCAAACAGTTCATCAAATACCATATGTCAAAAATCAAAGACTGTAATCAAGTCTTCCTAGTCAGTAATGAATCCTAAAAGAAAAATTGTTCTAACACTTAAATGGAATACATTTCTCAGAATTTGCCAGATACTTTTATTTTAGAAAAGATTAGAGATTTAGTTTTTAAAAGGAATCTAAGGCTTCAAATGGATAGTTTGTACAAAACACAAAGCAAGACTGCCTATTAAAAAAACTACAGGTAATGAGTTCATCATCTTTCTGTTGTCCAGTCAAGAAAGACAGACATCTTCACTCTGAAATCAATAGAAGGCATTCAGCTTTTCATTAATAGACAATTCACGATGGTAGTTACAAGAAAGCCAAGAGCCATATGCTCACAATATGGTGTAGTTAACATAGCCAAGAGATCAAAGCAGCCTGTCTCGTATATCGAAATCCAGAAATATTCAACATAAATTTCCCATATTTTCCACTTGCGACATTAGTGCACAAGATCTCCAGTTTTTACAGATATAGATACCTTTTTTGTCAGGATTCTGGTTCTATACATTATCACAAATAGATTAACTTCTGTAGGACTCTGTAATCCACTGTTAAATACTGCAAACCTTTTGGAAACCTCTTTGCTTGCAGTTCCTTGGTGAATTTTTCAGATGAGGAAGGATAAGAGTGATTAGAGTAATAGCTGTACAGAACTACTTCTCTATTTATACACCATCGGCAATTCTCTAAATCATGCGGATTTGCTCTGAAGAATATTATACTTTTGCATTTGCAGTTTACTATCACACTAAAGATCAAATGGATAAGCTACAGCAACTAAATTACATTATGCTACTGCTTCATTAGGAAGCTTTATGCACACGTTTCAATGCACTACTCACAATATTTAAATCATTAAAGAAAAAAACCTTACCATATTCAGAATTACTTCAATGGGTAACAAGTTGAAAAAACAGATCCCAGTAACTCATTTTAACTTCATTTTAATTCAGAAAATTTCTGAACAGTTCTGTTTTCTCAGATTATCAAAAGTATTTGCACAGAACAGTCAGCAAAAATATTTTGTTTGCTGCAGCAGCTTCAGTGCCAAGCAAAAACATGTATGAATGAATAAACAAGTAAGTCCACAGAGTGCCATTAGAAATAAAGCTACTAAGCTCAAATAAAGAAGTTACTACATCCACGAGACACCAACACTTGGTTATACAAATACATACAACTCTTCCATACTGCTGCTGTTGTATATCGATTGGGACTAAATGAAAAAACAGAAGTTGTTTGGTGAGCAGCAGAGCTAGAACATAGATACCAGACCAGCACCACTAACTACCCAATATTCCAAAAAAGCACTCAGTTCCTGTTTGTTTTCACTGTAATCTCTGATGTTCTTCCACAGTTGCTAACAAGGAGCTGGAATTCTCAATGAAATAATTCTCTAGTGGATGCACATCACCTGCTACCAATTAGACACAGAAAAAGCTGAGCGTGTTGCAACTTGGAGCCATTTTCTCTCCACTAACCAATCCTGATAGAAATGCTTCAAGGCCAGCGCACTTCAGCGGAAGTTTTATAGGCTGGATTATCCTTATGTTTTTCACTTCCAAATAAATCACAGCACAGTTCTTAATCTATTCCTGCACCACTCATTTGCCTTCAACGTATCAAGGCAAGTCCTGGGTCTAGTCTCTGCGTTCTCAAAGATTACAATCGTTCCTTCTCATACTAATGACCACTGATTCTTCTGCAACCTAAACCTACTCCAGTAATTGGCACATCAGAGCAAAAAGCCCACAGGTTACAGCCTGCTGCTGCTTTCTGCATCAAGGTTACATCATCATAAGCATGCAGGATTTGGCTCACGTGTTTTACTCTGTCATGATACAGTTTTGGTTACTTTTTTGCTTTAGCAAAATAAAAAGGACAGACTTGAAGAAAGACAACTTTGACAAGCACACAGTGACCTATGACAAATAGTTACAATGTGGGAAATAGAGAGAAAAAGACCAAACAGGTTAACCCTCAAACATTTCTTTACCTTCTCAGAAGGATGAAAGTAGCCTATCCAAAATAGAGACTAGGTCAGATTACTACAATCAAACTTAAAAGAATAACACAAACACATGAAGGACAAAAATCAACACTGGCAAAACATAAAATGAGCTTGAATTAGCCAGGGACACCAAACACAGCAAGAAAACACTCTGGAAATACAGAAGTAATAGAGTAGTAGGAGGATGTTGGAAGTAAATGCTGGAGCACTAGAGGGAAATCTCAAGAGACAGATTATACAGTGAAAGATAAAACGTTCACTGATTTTTTTTTTTCCCCCTTCATACTTGACTTGAAAGATCAGTTGCAATCATTAATTAAAATCAGAAAAGAACAGTAAGATTTCAGATTACTATTAGAAAAGAACACATTAAAGAATACTTAGGATAACCTGGCACCTTTCAAATTGCCTAAACCTGTTTAGTTTCATCCCATCACACCCCGATCAAGCCTGAGAGTCATAAGGGATTAAACTGAGACCCTGCTGGAGTATTGATGAGGTAATTAGAGAACTGGGTGGGCAGGGGAATATCCTTAAAAGCAGGGATTCCTTAAAAAGAGGAAAACAAGGAAGAGTAAGGGAATAGAGAATTAAATGTAACTGTGGGGGAAAAAAGATCATTTGTAAGCACAAGAAAAGAAAAGTGATAAGTGAATTTAGCTAATTTGGGTTGGCTCAAACAATCTAATTTCTTTCTATATCAGAGTGATGGGTGCATGACTAAAAGATTTAGATGAGATGAAAATAACACAGGCTGTTTCTCTAGCATGGTTTTTACCTCCATGACAAATGAGGTTCTTCAAAGCAAGTTCAGAAAGTATGCTCTAAATGAAACTAGCGTTAAGGACTGTACAAAAACGGCAGCACTGGAAGCATCTTGGAATAAATAACAACGGACCAATATCAAATGGAAATGTGTATCAAATAAGGCTCTTCAGAGATTTTTTCAGGATCTGGAAAAAACCAAATATTCTCAACCAAGGTTATGAAAAAGAGAGAAAACTGAAAAAGTACACAAAGATGACAAAGGGCAAGATTAAAATTGAAATAGTCTCGATAACTTGCAAACACACACCTAAACCTAAAAACAATTTAAAAAGCACATATTTCAACATGCATGAATGTCAGTACTCAAATTGGAAAAAATAAACTGCTGGCTATATTACAGTCCTACAAAAAAGAATCACAACAGTGAATTCACAAGTTTAGTGCAACGAAAATATGCTGCCCTGTTGTACATCTCTCTCCAGTTCTGCCTGAAACAGCAAATATGAAACTGAAATGAATGAATAGATTGTAGCCTATAAAAACATCTGGTTACCTTTCATCATCTTTAACAATGATAAATCCAGAGCTGAAGTGCTGTGAATAGCTATGGGCATTATAATCCCTGCTCCTCCTCCAAAAACCTCTCCAAAACAAGAGGGAAGAGAACACTGAGCATGCACAAAAGTCCTAAAAAAAAACA
Organism: Cariama cristata; assembly: GCF_000690535.1. NCBI lineage: Eukaryota > Metazoa > Chordata > Aves > Cariamiformes > Cariamidae > Cariama > Cariama cristata. The sequence continues at coordinate 19,828 of NW_009624707.1, read as the reverse complement.
TTTTAATTGAGAGTAACAACTGAGGAGACTGAGGCTGCAAAGAGAAAAGTTACAGGAATTATGGATTTTTTTCAAATATATAAAAAGGAAGTCAATCATCTGTTCTCTGTGATCACTGTGGACAGTAGATGAGAAAAAAAAACAGCTTTAAATGACAGCAAGGAAAACAATTAAATAAAAGGGGAAACATTTTAACAGTAAGGACAGTGAAATACTGGGATAAATTGTACAGAGAGGTTGCAGCACAGACAGGGATAGATATCTTAAAGAAAAAAAAACTGTTGAATTTCTCACTTATATTTAGTTCTGGTTTGGGATGTACAGATACTGGATGACTTCCCACATTCCTTTCAGACCTACTTTTCTGATTCTATGAACACACATTTTGAAACAGATAACAAATATCACAACTCTCCATCAGACTAAGCAAAGAGAAATTTCACATTGAATACAGAAGAAAATGTGTCTGACTAACAGAAGAGAGTTACAAAGGCATAAAGAGGTTTTCATTACGGGTCAGTAAACTGGATCTCAGTTTCTCTGGTCATGACCAAAATAACTGTCTTGTACAGATTTATGTAAAAATATCAGAAATGTTGTCAGAACAAGCCAGAAGTACACAGGGTCCGTGCCTCTGCTCTACTGGCCTTGTGGCTAAACAGCCCCGTGCGTGTGACTTTTGCTCAATGCTGCAGCTTGCACAACCACTAAATTAAATGGTACAAAACACACAGCAACTGTAACTACAGTCTAACGAGTAAGCTATACGTGAAGCACAGAAATCTAAAGAGATTACATTAAAAACAACTACTTCCTACACATATACGTTCTTCTCACTCACTATGTCTGAACAGGCTCCTAAATTACAGAACAACCTAACATGGAATGTTATGCTTGTGTTTTGGTCCCAGGTTTTAAGTATCCTCAGTTCAGTAGTGTTGGCATCTCAAACTTGTTTATCAAGTAGGTTTGAAATTATTCCAGAGCACCAGACTGCACCTGAAAGTGTTACTTAAAAGCCTGAACACTAATCCTGTCTAGGGAAGCATGGTGCAGAGATCCCCATACTAGCACTGACCCAGGGTAATACATCTCTACAACACAGAGACACAGGGATGACAGCCTCAATCCAGAAGAAACTTCAATATGTTAGTACAGTGCTGTGCCATGCTAATGCCACAGCATAATTCTACTGTCCCAGAATAACTCCTCCAGATACAGAGGATTAATATTTTGGGCTGTCTTAAAATGATCAGTGTAGCACGGTGAAAGGAAATCCAAGTTCATTAGCTTTGTGTAAAGTTGTGCTCATGCAGCTAGACAACTTTGGGATTCCTGATCATCTCTGTAGAGTTGTACACAGACATGAGAGTTTGAATCGGTACTTGTTCAGATGTGGCGTGCCTACCATATTCCTTTGCTTAGTTGTAATTAAATCTCTATTTCCTTGCTGCATGTGAAATCCATTCCATATACTTTACGGCTCTGCAGAAATTTTACCAAACATACATACAGCAGTTTTTGCTGAGACATCTTTTTTTTTTTCCATAGAATCTGTGGAAAATAATTCATGAGTCATAGTAATATTCATTTCATTATTAATAGTAATAATTTAGTGATGTATGTTCCAAGCTTTCACATAATCTTTTAGAAGACTATTACTCATATTCTAGAATCCATATTATTACAACAATTCTCAAGCTTAGCTCCAAACACACTGTCAGGCCCCAAAACTTCTCACAGACTCTTGAACACATCTCAAACTTTTAACTGAGAAATCTCTTCAAAAGCACTGCTTAAAACAGTTCCATCAATCAGCCGCATACCCTGGCGCACCACAGCTTTGCAGACCACTAACCTAGAGAATCTTTATACATCACAGGAGTGCTGCATTTAGTGCTATACAGACTGAAAAGTAGCAGAGAGAGCTGATTAAACTTAAACAGGGAACTTATTAAATAAAGGTTTCTTAGAATTCAACAGGCATCCTGTCAAGTGGTGTTTTTTTCCCCTCCACTGATGAAAATGATGTGCCTCTGATGTGCCTCTGCCATCACCTTCCCCTCCTCTTCAATTTTCTCATCTAAGAGCCCTTTGTTTATTTGCTTTATTGGTCTTGTGAGGGAGGGAGGCAAATTATAAACATGGCATTAATCTGTTCTAAGGGCAATGCAGGTTTCAAAGTTATTCTCTCCCTGCAAGCATGTGACAAATAATGTTTATGAACATCTGTTGCTATTGGTTTAGACCATACTGGGTCTTTTTTAACTACATCAAACCAGTAATCACCCTGAAATATCTCCTCTCACAGCATATTTGGATCATACTCACAAGTTTTGCATTTAGTCATTGTGGGATCACTCACAGTTACTCTCTTACAAACAACGTCATTTAACTGGGTTGCAGGGTCAGGAACTGCTTTACTGAAACTGATAAGCCTTCAAAAATCAGTTATTTGGTAATTGGCAGGGACAACCAGGACCTGCCTTGAAAAAAAACATGTGATCTCAGAAGGTCTGTCCTTTCAGGCCACTCATGTGCTTTGACGGGCTCATCCACAAAGTCCAGCAGTAAGTACTTGTGGCTAAGGAACAGAAAGAGATTCCTACAACTTCCTTCCCCGAAAAGCAGTGCACTGGATCAGCTCTTTCTATTCACAGTCCAGCACACAAGGACAATTGAGAATCATGCTTTGTTTTACAAAACTTACCTTAGCCTATACCAGCTCTATTTTAAACATTCTTTTTTGTGTGCGTGTATCCCTAGTTATACTTCATGACCCTTTATAATACTCTAAAAGAATATTTTTCAAGTATCTTCCTGCTCTCAAAATTTCATATCCACCATAAAGCTGTATTAAGTCACCTAACTCACATTTTACATCACTGCAACATTTTGAAAGAGGACAAAGGGTAAGAAAGTTAAATCAATTAACATATACTTTTCCACAATGCGCTTGAATAAATCAGCATGAGAATCTAAAAATCCCTGCTTTTTCAAAAGTACATATGGATGGATAGAGGGCTAAGACTCATAGAATTTACTACATTTTTATTTCAATTCCATGATCACACTGAATGAGTCGCCTTTCATTTTCATTTCTTGGAGACTCTGGTAGATTAGTAAATTAAGGAAAACTTTGCCATGTTCTTTGCGCTAAAATCTCAGTAGTTGTTATACTCTTTTTCTCTTAATTTGGTTGTATATCAACTGATTTTGTGAATCCCATGCTAAACGTGAAATCCTATCTTTTTCATTTGAGCACAGACATTCTCAAACTGAACTAATTTTCAAATAGTTTTTCACAGTTTGGGAATCAACTCCCCAACCTCAGTTTTTCACGGCATAGCCTCTATCTATTCATCTGAAGACTCTCTTCTCAGTTTATTACTTCCAGTCCAGTACAACAGATATATAATGTGCTCATATATGAAACATGATCAGCGCTGACCATGATGAGACATTGGTCATGTTTCATTGCAAGTGTCCAAGTTCATTTGCTTCACTTCAGCACTTACAAAATATGACAAGACAGTTGTGTAGACAAAAATATCAAATTCATCCTTGATGACCACACAACTCCTCAATACCCCAGCCCCACCTTTCATACAGAAATTACAGTTCACATAATCCCCCTGAAGTTATCCTTACTCTGACATGCAAGTCACAGCCTACCAGAAGTAGTTTTTTTCATTTTTCTGAAAAGGCAGAGACTGGCTGCAATGTTAAAAACATTTTCAGCTACATTTAAGTTTTGTGTTCACTATCCTTAGTGACGTCAAGATTGAGAATTGAAAATCTTCAAGTTAAAGCTTCAATGAAGTTACTTTTGTAACTGGAAATTCTGATACAACTCACAAGCTTAGAAAGAACAAGCTACCTTAACGCATCCATATACATTTCATAAACACCAGACACTGCTCAGCAGTCTGTCAGTCATTTTGCACTCAATGAATTTCCTTAATACCTCTACACAGAGCTAAGGAACAGCTTTAAAGGAACACACTTAAAATATTTGTGCTGGCATCCTGGCTCCATCCGACACTTAGCACTGACTTTAATAAAGAAAAAAAAAAACAAACAAACACCAAAACATTAAGTGTCTTAAGTCATTTACAAAGCAAAAGACTTGCTAGTCTCAAAGACATTTTACACAAGAAAAGACAAAGGCCAAAATTATTTTGTTCTACCTGGCCATAAAAAAGAAATTCTAACATTCAAGAAGTCTGTCCATTTAAACAAAAAGCAATACCCACAGCATTACTGAGCAGGCATTTCAGTTAGAAAATTACTCCTACAAATCCTATAAAATCAAAAGAATCTCTAAAAGATAAAGAATGATTCAATAGATCAGTTAACTCACACACAACTTCACTCCAACCCTTAACAACTATGACACAACACATTTTTAAATCCCACAGAAGGCCTTACTTTGGTAACACAGTTGTGCTACCATTGGCACAAGCTAAAAATAGCACGTAACAGCAGCAGAATAGATTAAATGTTACAGTCCTTCACGAGTACAAAAAAAAGATCAAGAATTAGGAAAACATATGGAAAAATTTTGACATTTCTTTAGAAATTTTTCAGAAAATAATGGAAAAAATATATCTACGGATTAGTTTACTGAGTGTCAGATTGTTTGGAAACTAGGCAAATATGATCAAAATGTACATCCCCTAAGGTTAACCAAAACCGCCTATTTAATCAGTGCATTAATCAGTGCACGTTCTTTGACAAGATGTAAAGTGAAGCAATTTTTGAACATTTTAAAACTACGAGTGTTGAAAATACGTATCACTGAATATACAGACAAGCAAATATTTATGAAATCCAGTGAGTGATAGGTAATAAACATTGTATAAGGGCATTCTTCCTGACCTGCCATGTCAGAAACACACCCTGCCAATGTATAATAGGTACATTCAAAATAAATAGTTGAAAAGTTTAACACTGAGTACAGACTCAAACTCTGCAATTTACAAACACCTTAATTAAGCCATGTAAAAATTCTCCATGGTATCCATTCTCCCACAGATCTGAAAGCCAGTCCTTAACACACCTAGCAGTTTCTTCATGGTGCAGTGTAACTGCTCTATTTCTCTTTTAGCCCTTTTCTCTCCTCCTCTATGTCAACAGACCATCCAGCAACTCTGAGGGAAAAAAAATAAAAGGGAGGTAGGTCTCTCTGAGTACGAAATGGGGAGATTCACTTGCAGGGACAAAGAACAACCCCTGTAGTCCCGATCATGACAGCTGGGAAACGTAAAAGGGGTTCCTTAGCAACCATACAGTAATGATAACTGAGCTTTATTTCCCTACGGTTGCCAAGGGTATCCTATAATATTTCCTAGCTACTGCACCAAGGATTAAAGAAGGGGTGGAGGTCACAGGGGAGACAAACCATCTTCCATTTCTATCTTGTTTAGACTTCTATAGGAAGAAGGAAAGTTTTCATATTTCCCCTGGTTCTGCTGGAGGGAAGAAGTCACCTCCCCAGCCTGCACGCTGCACGCCAACGGGAAGGGACCGTGAAGCAGGAGCCAGCCGCGGGTTCAGCACTCCCCGGTCACCTCACACTCCCCAAGGTCACGATGCCACCCAAAAGACAAAACAAACAGGGAGATGCCTGTATGAGCAGCTGTGCGAACAGCCAGGGCTCTTGTCCAATTGGAAGAAATAATTAGATACTTAGGATTCAGACACTAAAACGTATTCATACAAAACAAACTCTGGGAAAAGCATAGTTACATCATTTTTTCTGAATAAGCTACGCACAAAAAAAAAAGGACAAAAGATATTTTATCAATGTGTATTCTCTTTTATGATCATACTAATTTAACAAGAAAAATGGAAGCATATATAGCTAAAAAGAGCTTCAGTTATTTCACAAAGCCAAGGAAAAACCTGAGAGGTTATTCATGAGAATTTAAATCCATGTTTCCATTAGATCCATAAAATCATCTATGATACTGAAAATACTTTTGAGACTGTAAAAAATGTGACCCAAAAAGAGATCTATAAATATACTTAAACACTACAAATGCTAAGCTACATAATAAAGTTAGGATAAAAATTTTAAGCATGTTCTTTTCTTCCAACATTCATACTTTTTTTGAATCTGCAAGTCAAAGATGCTAACAGTTGGAACATCACTGCTCATTATACCTTTTATTTTCAGTTTGTCATTGAAAACAACCCGGTATAATGTTGTCTCGCTAGCTTTTTGTTCCAAAATCCTGTAACCTTACATCCCTAATGGTTGCTGTGATCAATCATGTGAAAATTATTGCAGCAAATGTTGAAATTGGAAAAACTCAAGATTAATTGAGGTTGTACTAGAAGTGATATGTAAAGCACATCGCACTGCTCAGTTTTAAATAGGTCATGAGCTAGAAGGGAACCAAACACCTCTCATGTACCATGGTGCTGTGCAATGTTAAAAATCTTACATTTCTCCTGACACTCAGATGAACAGAAGTCTACTGAATTCTGTATTACTGTAGTAATACTGAAGCAGTTGCATTTTGACAAAATTTATTCATTAAAAAATTAAAGACTGTGGAAGCCAAAATAATTTCTCCTAACAAAATGGAAGCTAGCCATATTCCATGGTACACAGGAACAGTTAGACTTCTCTTCCTGTAGAATCAGATACTGTGCAGTTCAACTCTAATATTTTTTCACACTGGATTTCATCTGCAGCCCTGAAAGATTTAAACCCACTACACATCATGTATTGGCTGAACAGCTCCCATTTATTTTTTGAGAATGTTTTGGAAAGAATGGGTTATGTTCCAGCTCTTCTTTTCACAAGCTTCTGAAATGCTGTCCATGAGGATCTGGGCCACTACTAACAGGAATGCTGGCAACTTCATGTTAAATCCAGTTTGATCCAAATCCCAACAGACAGACCCTTCTCTTACAGCAGCAGATTCTACATTAGTCCAATGGTTATATAGCTGTCCCTATTTTTATATTTTTCAAGAACTTAATGTTGCAGTCATTTAACAGTAAATAGGTTTTTCAGAGAAGGTTGAAGGTTGTAATATTTACAAGTCTCCCAAATCTTTTCTTTTTGTAGAAGATTCTAATGTAACTATATGATCTGGCATCATATTGAGCTCTGTCCTCACTGATTACTGAATTCTTGCCAGGATAAGCTGCATGCCATTCCCTTCATTTTTCATTATCACATGACTACCATAAGCTTTAAAAGCAGTTCTTAAAAAGCTAAGTGTGGTTATAATTTTTCATCACAAATGCCCGCCCTCTTCCACACTTCTTCTATACTCTATTATTCCAAATAGGTTTAGCTTTTTTAATGGGTTCTAGGCACTGCTGTAGTTCCTGAGTAAACTCCTGTGAAGGTCTGAAATATTTTCATTACAAAGAATGTATCCAGTTTCTTTTTGAAAGTTGTTGTCAAGTATTTCCTGACAAGCCAGCACATCCCACAAACAAACCAACCAGTTAGTGTTGATACTAAACAGAATTTGCATTCCTATACCTAGGATCTTATTTCCATCTCACTCCAGCAGTCACATCTATTTTAAATGCAGACATCTCTCTCTACATGCAAATGGGGGGTGTCTGTGCCCCTCGAACTGCACATGACTTAAAAGCAGTTTAAATGCACCTCCCATGTTGCTGATCACACGAGCAATCTCCAACTCGGGGAACAGGGCTGCAAGGGAGGACATGAGATAATCAAAAGCCCTGGCTCTTCAAGGAAGCAGGCGACCACCACTGAATCACCCCAGGGTTCAGCTGTATCCTAAGAGATCACAGGAACCCCTGCTTGTGAATTTAAAGTCAGTTCTCCCTCCCTGAGGCTTCCCAAGGTTTTATGGTAAGTGTCTTGTGGGTATTGGACACACAAAGGTGAGGATACGCAGTCAGAGGGCCAGGAACTTCGACCACCTGTGGTACAATGCATTTCTTGATATTCTTATTACTGTTACAAAATAGATATAGTATTTCACTTACCAGTTCTTTTGTTTATTAAAAATGTAAGATGAAGATAAAAATATACACAAAAGATTACACTTCCCACCAGCAATTACTTCTTTGTACCAAGGATGATTAGACATGGACCTGTTGGAGCGGGTCTAGAGGAGGCCACAAAAAAAAATCAGCGGGCTGGAGCACCTCTCCTATGAGGACAGATACAGAGAGTTGGGGTTGTCCAGCCTGGAGAAGAGAAGGCTCTGCAGAAGACCTCAGAGCAGCCTTCTAGTACCTGAAGAGGGCTTATAAGAAAGATGAGTACAAACTTTTTAGCAGGGCCTGATGCGATAGAGCAAGGGATAATGGTTTTAAACTAAAAGAGGGTACAGTGGTGAAACACTGGCACAGGTTGCCTAGAGAGGTGGTAGATGCCCCATCCCTGGCAACATTCAAGGTCAGGTTGGACGGGGGTTCTGAGCAACCCAATCGAGTTGAAGATGTCCCTGCTCACTGCAGGGGGGGCTGGACTAGATGACCTTTAAAGGTCCCCTCCAACCCAAACTATTCTGTATTCTAAGATTCTGTGACTACGAGCTGAGGATCTACCTCTGGGGAAGTGTTATAAAAACAATGAATAGAATTTATGCAGATTTAGAAAGGTATTTACCTCAAATATTACTAAAGCTTAATGTTCTGATTCTTACCCTAAGCTACTTCTCTAAATAAAATACTTCGAGTGCAAAAGTAAACTGAAAGTATTATTACCTAAACTCCCCTATCCATTTTACCTACAGAAAATCCAGCCAAAGCTTTCTACTCTCATGCCTTCAACCAAGATCACAGACACAAGAAGAGAATTAAGGCTTCAATGAGAGACACGTGCACCCCATCAAGAACAGAGTAGAGCTGGAGCAAAACCCTATGCCAGTTCTTAAAACAGTGAGAGACTGGGCGAACACTTAATACACTTACTGGGGTGGCTGAAATATCTCTGCTTTAAACACAGAGCCAGAAAGCTAGAATTGCTGCAGGGAAGCACAAGACCTGGATGTCTCAAGGTCACACATAAGCAGTGCCTCTAAAATTTGCTCCAGTATTACCAGTTTAGCACAGCCCTGGAGGGCTACTAACCAAAACCACAGAGAATTTCATATATATTCTTTTCTGGCTACTGTTTGAGGAAACTATCCATGGAGAAGCAGAACAGCTTAATGTGTGTGATGACAATGACCATTTAAGCAAGGAATCATAAATGAGTTATAATTAAAGAAGTTACCAAACACATTCAGTTTTACCTAAGTAAAACTGAAAAAGTAAACAAAATATTTATATATCTGTTTCAAACACACCTATAGATAACAACTCTGGATTATTTCTTACAGTTCATGTGCTGTTCCAAAAGCTTTGGATTACAACACCTTAAAGAAACCTTATGTTTGAATTTGTTGATGCAACGTACTAGGTGAGGACTTACAGAACAGAGTTGTATTATTTTCACTTGACTGTTTATTCTTTAACTGGGAGTGATTCAGTTGAATCTGCAGCAGTTTGCCTGCTCTGCCATGCCTGTTGTTACCTATTTTCAGACATGAAGTGACTCTAGATAGATAATATACAATCTTCTGCAAAAAGATTACCCAAAAATTCTTTTTAATTTGTATGTGAGCACTCATTTTGTCTCCACACCACTCCCGTGAGAAAAGCACAATGTCTAAAAGGTCTGGAGCAGTATAAGCCAGAAGCAACAGTGACAAGAAAAAGCTCATGTTTGATCCTTCTCTGCAGATTTAGAAGTGGCTGCATTAAAGTTTTGGCTGATGAACAATGGCATGACTACTTAGTGATGTCTTCCCTGTCCTGATCATAGCCAAAAAGTGATTTGGGGGTGAGAAGCATTAACAGATACTCGAGTAGCAGGTCAAACACAGTGTATGATGAAGTATTAGAAAGAACTGCTACAGTATCTGCAGTCTCAGATTGCAGGAAATAACACAGGTACCTGGAAAAGCAGGACCTAAGGTGGGGGCAGGCACGCAGGGAGTATTGTATCTCAACTTACTGCTTCTCCATGTTGTTACTCCCAACTTTGCAAAGCTACATGGCAACAGACTTGTAGAATGCTATCTTTTCAGTACCACACTGTGCTGAAGTTACAGTTTGAATCATGTTCTTTTACCTAAACCAGAAGAGTCTTGGTCAGTGCTTTGGTTTTATTCTACAGCAGGAAATGATCCCTTATATCCAAAATACAAATTCAGTTCACAAATATCACCATTAGTCAAAACACACTGCACTTATTAGCAACGTTAAGCTGCAACAAAGTTTCTGCTGATTTCACCAACAAGCCAGAAACTGAAGAACCATGTAAAATCAAAGCTATCCTGCAGGCTGTTTTAATTTATACCTCAATCAGAACATTCAGATTTCTTGCCATAATTTTTTAGTAATTGCAACTAGGCCAGCACACCAAAAGCAGGTATGCTGACCATATACACAACGTGTACATGTCAGTACACAGCACTACCGCTCAGCATAAGAAAGTGTTGCAGAACAGGTCCATGAGGAAGAAAAATCATCTCATCATTGCAAACTTCTGCAACAAATTGTTACAATTAGCACCACAGTACAGAAAGACTCCTTATAACACACAGTTACCTCCATGCAGATGTCACTCACCACTGCTTTTTAAAACGCACTAAAATCCACTTTTGAAAATAAAATCCCATCTTCCCCTTAACCACCTTCCTGCGACTCAGCTGGTTTGGAATTTTCAGCACTTGCTGCCTGAACATACAAATACATAGTGGTTTCTGTAGCAACTTTCTGGACTCTTCTGCTGATGATGTTCTCAACAAGCCTTATTCTTTTCAAGTGTGGTCAGCCAATCAGGCATTGAGGCCTTAAGTCAGTGAGATATATTTTTAAGAATCATTAGGCACGTAATACCAACTATGCAGTGAGAAAAAAGGTGTGGCTAGCAATTCAGAAAACCAGGCTACGGCATTTAAAAACACTGATATGTCTGCACAATACAAGACTATAACTGAAAATGTGTAATCCCACATCAAGACCTAGGCAGCTTGAATTGTTCACCAAGTGTAGTATGAAGATATTTGCAGAGAGAAGTCCGTGAGCAAAAAGGAAGATTTTCTAGATTGGTGTACAGAGGAAAAAGAAATCTGTAGAAAAGAACCAAGAAAACCCAACCTGCTTTTAGAGTACGTCCAGTTTCTTATCCCCAAGAAACTTAGTACAAAGCTTCTAAAGTCCCATCTTCAAATGCACTGAACTTACTGCCTGGAATTCATTACTTAGCTGGAAAGCCAGATCCGGCTGTCTTTAGACAGGTAGTTAACAGTTTCAGAAAAAAAAAAAAATGTTTAGGGCATGAAGTTTTGCCAGCATATACCAAGAGCAACGTTCTATTCTTGGAAATTTCAGTCTCATAAATATGTTTCTACCAAATGCTCTCCTTTCACGGCTATTTTTTGCTCATTACTTCATCACCATTCCCAGCTTTTCAGATCTGTGGAAAGGAAAAAAAAAACACAAAAAATCATGTTTGATGTTCCTTCTGCACTTCATGCCCTCTATTCTTTACGTATGCAGACATGTTGCAAATATTAGCCTACAACTGCAAAGTTGTGAAGGGCATGATTTTAATATCAGCTGGAATATTTGCCTGTTTGTGGTTAAAAAGATACTCAGATGCTTGGCTGATTCAGGATCTTTTCAAAGAACAAAAAAGTATTAATGACAGTCTCCACATTTTCCAGGTTATATAGATAAATAATTACTTCTTTTTTTTGACTTTGGGGGAATTTATTTAAAAGAGAAACTGTATTTGCCGGCAGAAGTTGCTGTGATTAAAACATTAGTATTACATGAGTCAGTCAGGAGGGAAAACTGGAACAGACAATTCTTTAGAAGTTATCTTAAAATTATGTCCAAATGTGGATGTTACAGTTTCTTAAGAATTCATGGATTGTTTAGAATTATATCAGAAAGAGTAATACAGAATCCCAAGGTATATGTTGTCTGCCATTTTAAAAGGAAATTTTAATCTTAAAAGCACCAAAGTACATATCATGACCCTATACTGAGCATACAACATACTAAACATAAAGCTAACTTTTAAGAATCTTCCAGAGTAGATTAAATTTCTATGTCCTCCCCATAGCTTTATGAGTAAAGGCACTAGACAGTGTTTTCTCCTGCATTCAAAAATAAGTTCACCACTGAGAAAAGGTCATCCATGAAAAATTTCAGCCTTAAGGATGAATATTTGGAAAGTTCTGAGCATATAAAACAGAATGCCAAAAGAAAAATATTATTGCAATTCAAACCACAGACTCGTGTTTTGAACCAGCAAGTTTTGAAGGAGAAATATATTCTACTGCAAATTTTTATTTCTTCACCAAAAATAGTGACTAAAGGAATTTATTTTCCTTGAAAAGCCACTTATTTTGGAAAATGAAAATATTTTAAGTAATTTCATCAAAGACATAGTAACTTCCCTCTTCTAGATAAATTGTATGTAATAAAGAAAAATTTATCTGAAGTTATAGGAGAGCCCATTTTTACCTGTATTTATAATATTGATAAGAATAAGGAATTCACGTACAAATATAAGGTACAAACTGTAATAGTGGGTGACAACATGATTGGATTTATTTCTAGAACTAGTATTAATAGCCTGCAGGTAGACTTTTTTCTCCTCTAGAGAATTCTAATGAGTTACATCCTTGTCTACTTTGCAGTCTCTTTCAGTAACACACACCAGAGACCAGGGAATATCTCTCTCAGCCATTCCATTCCAAAGATTATAGCCTGAAAGTTCACTCTGTACGGGAAAGTACACTGGAAAACCTATATAGAGTATAATTTTTTTTATTTATCTATTTACTTACAACCTTTTTACACCATTTCAGGCTTACTATCTCCCATTCCAATGCTGCAGTTAAATGAAACAAAATCTTCCAAATCTAGACTAATTAAAGCTGTAGTTTCTCAACTAAACAGTAAGTATACACAGATAACTACATACATTTTCCTGTATTTTCATTACATATATTTTCAGTTTCACTGCTGGTGGTAAATAAACCACAAGTACATTATATACATTAAAAACAGAAACATGGTTGGAAACTCTTTCTACTTAGGCATTTTCAGGGATGATCTGTAGAAGGAAGAGCAGGTCAAAAAAAGGTCAAATATTTTCCATTTCAGTGGGCATTTCAAATAATCCATTTGCTCCATTATTTAAACTGAGAAGTGCTAACCCACTTTGTTCTCACAAAAATTTATATATAATTAAATGCACTGCATACAGTCTGCCAAACACAGATCTTTACCATAACTTACACCTTCAAGAATTGTTTCAGACATTTATATGAGCCCCCATCTATCCCACATTTTGGCTACACTCGACATGACACTGTGATTTCACTGGCTTTTGGGCAACCTGAACCACAGAAGACTGTAAAATACAGCTCTGCTAACATTTAGATTTAAAGATTCAGTCAGGACTATAATGGAGAGCAAAATAAAACAATACATTGTAAGTGTCTATTGGAAAGACTATAAATAACTGCAAGTTAAAAGAACTGTGAGAAACAGCATTATATTTTTTATCCACCAAGTCTTTTTTTTGGAATGACAAAAAGAAGATGACTTCAGAAGTCTCTGGGGCTCAAATTAATTTTGAATACACCTTGATAAGCTATCTCCAAAGTGTTTCACATTCATACATGTTTTGATTAGGAACAGGAAAACCACCCCAAATACAAGAAGGCCAAATTTGTCAGCAGTCAAGGCTCACATTGCTTTCATATGACCTATTAACATTCATTGCATAGAAGAATACAGGACATGCATGTGTAAGCCAGCAATGCCACTACAGGACACTGGCTCCTCCAAAGGAGACTCTCGCAAGCAGCATGCTGAACTACAGATCCTGCTGCTTCTGGTTAAGTTACATAAATTCATATACTTGGTCCTGAAGCTGGAAGTCTCTGATTCAGTCCCTAATACTGACCAACGCAGAGATTACCACAAAGACACATTGGATCAGCTTGACGTTATTTTTTTGAAACATGCAGGCAGTCACTCCCACTAAAAGAATCACAGCCATTAATGGTCAAAATAAATAAATAATCTGCTGTGTTTGTTGAAGATGGGCAATTGTATCTGCTACTGATAGATAACAGGAGTTTTGCACCTTTTCCATCAGGTGAGCTTACAAAAAGATAAGACAGCAGCAGCCCTTTGGTAAAGCTGTGATTTAACACTGTGCAAAACAGCAACTTAGAACAAGGAGACATTTTCAAACGGAGGGGCAAAAGAAAAAGAAAAGAAAAAACAAAACCAAAACAAAATCCAGAACTGTACTAGGAGAAAGCTCCTACATGAGACCTGAGAAACTTATAGCTCTCTGACCGCACTGTCCCCAAGGCTCAGGTCTCTGCTTCCTGTCCCACTCTATCCCCATCATCACTGGTCCCTCAGGAAAGCACCCTCATCACTCCAACTCTGTTCTTCTCAGGTGCTGCTCAGTCCATGCTGAGGCCATACCTGCTGTATTGCATTGTCTGTCCTGCTGTACCATGAACCCTAGAAGTCACATGCAGACCCCAGCATGGTCTGTGCCTTCTGAGAAGAATCAGCTGCCTCCCCTCTCCAGAAGTTTCTTCTCTGCTTTGTGGTAAAAGCATTTTTAACAGACTTCAACACACACAGAAGTTCTACTGGCTACCTCATATTGGTTCAAGTAGTAGGTAAAACCCACTGAGAAATTGTAAATGCAGGAATAATACAATTACATCTTGTTAATAGGAGTCCTTCAGACTTATAATATCCTATGACATTCATGAAATGTTACGTAACTGAGCTTTGGAAAATTAGAATTGCATTTTGATAGAAAAGCAAATTAACTTTCAATGTGGGAAATTTTTTTTGGTCCACTGCCTTTCAATGAAGCATTTCCAGATACTGTAAAAAAAAAAATAGATCAGCCATTTGTATACCAAGTAAGACTCTAGTAGAAATATTTGAACATGTTCCTTCAGTACATTAAGAGATGAACCAAGATGAGATTGTTTTATTATCAATCTTACCTTGAATACCATACTCTCCAAATTTACAGAAACATTTTCTGGCACAGATGAGTACTGCAATACAATACTCTGCATTAAAGTTTCAGCTCTACTTTCTCAAGCATAATTCCAAGGAAAATCAAGGGAAACTACTCAAAACAAGACAGCTGAAGAGACTCAAAAGTAGTGATGCCTCCAGTTCAGGATGATTTCTGCCTGCCAACAGGCTGTGATCAGGCATGAAATCCTTGCTCCACTGAAACCAAGAGAATCCTGCCTTCGGAGTTCCAGATTTCACCCTTTCTGCTTGGTGTTTTCGCGCACTGAAAGTGCTACAGCATTGCTATTTAGAAGAGGGATAGCGAACTGGCAGGGCAAAGGCTATATTTGGTCTACATGTCTTTCTCATTTCGACGTATACTGCATATTACTAAGATCACAGCTCTGTGCATGTCATCGTAGCAGGAACATAGAAGCAAAAGCAGTTTAGTCTATCAGAGATTTTTAGGTCAACTGCAGGGCCATCCCAACATGGCAGGCCCTAGGGGTGTGGCTTCACAAAAACATGTAAATGAAGATGGTTCCCGATCACTTAAGAGTCAGTTAACCCTGTTTCTAATATGCTGCGTGCATGCTGTTAATGGAAGTCCATGAAAAGACATGTGGATCAATTAAAGTGCTTTGATGGAAATTCACAGAAGGGAAGAATATGGATGCTTGTGTCCAAAACAGTGGACAATGTAGAGATGGTTAACAAACTACTCCGCAAATAAAAAAGATAAAAATAGGTCTGATTATCCTAACAGTTATAATGAGTACACATACACACGGAATTCAATTTCCTTTCCTTGCAACATAGCTATCTAGAAATGATGTTTCTGAAGAGTTTTGTATTTTATATATTACACTATATCATGTATATTATATAGGTCAAATATATGTCTAAAACCACAAGAATAGCCATAAATATGTTTTCATAGTAATCTCAATAATTCTTAGCTTATTCATACCTCTACAGGTTGCACTCTGCTTTATTAAGCGTTCCATTTACTTAAGTCCCTGTACTTCATATGCAAGAAAAGACTCTTTTCACCATAAAGCCTCATAATATAGACTGACTTTAAGACAGACAGCAGAATTTACATTTATGCTGAATCAAGTTAAGGCACTATTTTGAAAAAACAAGACATCATAAATCTGACATAGAATAGAATTGTGAACTGCACAGTACTGAAAACCTGAAGATTCGCCTAACCAAAGTCACTGCTATTTCAGTAAGAAAATAACCAAAATAAAATTATGACACTTCTCTCTTACCAGACAAACTACGCTGTTTAAATATAGTTCCTGCCATCAACTGCCTAAAGAACCAGAACCATACTGAGCTACTGAACGTTCAAAAGGAATCCAAAGCTTCTCTGCATGCAAATTTTGTTTGGTTTCTTTGGATTATTCTTTTTAACAAGACTGGGGAGATTAGGTTTTGTATGAACCATCTCATTCATATGTAAAATACTCTCAAGACTGACCATGGATGAGAGATAAAACACTAAGCACCACTGTTTAAGGAAGCGCTCCATAGATGCACAAGGCAATTACAGACCCCTAAGTCTAAGAGGAGTGTGAGAAAACAAATCGGCTGGAGTTCTTTGAAGATGTAAATGCTGAGACAGATAAGGAAGATACACTGGTTGTCAGAGCTTAAAAACGTGTTGTAATGTCAGTACAGTAACCTTTCAAACCTTTACAGAAATCTCATTGTCTATTATTGAAGTTTAAAACTCTCAAATTTAAAAGGGAGGAAGGTTAGTTAGTGAAGCTTCAGTTTCTTATCTGGCAAGAGAGGGTACAAGGTGCCTCTGTGTTACATTCAGTGTGTAATCATTTCAAAAAACATAATAAAAAGTCCCAACTCCAGCTCTGCTGAAGGCAGTAGCATAATGGGATACAGCATTACGGTTAAACATGTTTAAAAGCAAGGAACAGGGAATGTGCAGCTGCTTTTGCTAATGTGCACCCAATGTCCTTGGTCAAGTCTTGAGGCTCTAAGAGCTCTTTTACTAAAAGAAAGCCACACTATAGAGCTGAACACAACCTTTGCTGCACTCACCATGCCCAGGCTGGAGAGGAACACTCATATTTCTAAAAACCACCTTTCCCTAATTATTTTTCTTGCAAGCCATTCGGTCAGAGACAGTCTTTGATTTTACTGAGATGGAGTTGTTGCCAATCACCAGAATTATGCCTTCCAGAATTACTCTGAACCCAATGAACACTGTCCCAAAAGGCTTTTCAGAGCCCTTTGCAGAGGAGGGGGAAACAAAAGACAAAGAACCCACAACTCTGTGCAAGTTGTTCTACTTAGGTAGAATATTAATGGAATTAGTTGCAGGTACCAAATCAAAAACAATCTGATTTTTCAGATACAAGTTTGTAGGATTTTTTTTTTTTTTACTTATTCATTCATTATTATCTGGATTTATAATTATATATAATTCATGCAGATTAAAACTCACCTGGTACACTGTGGTTCATTTTTATTACTGTAGTAACATCTACAAGACCAAGTTCCAACCAAATGCCAGTTTTAAGACTGGAGATTATTTTGGTGAATTTTCTACTTTTGTGGTAAGGATATTCAATACAGAAGTCAGACAAACGTATAGCTGTACTGTTCCACTGTTACTAAATCACTTTTCAGAGAAGAAACACACCCTATGATTTAGCTCCTTTCCAATGCAGTGTTACAGCTCTGAACAAAGAAGCTAGCATCCTGTGATAAACCCCCACAAATGTGCTAAAGAACAAGAGCAGGTAGGTACTTGTCACAGTTTATGAACATTTTTTTTAAAAAACTACAAGCACTAGACACTAGTGCTATAATCAATTGCTTTAATTATAGCAATAAAAAAATGCTAACAATACCACTGAATTTCTATCACTTACAATCTTGCATCCTTTCACTTGTTAGAAACAACTCTAGCAAATGTAATGACTGTCATAACCTCTATTTACTCAATCTAACCAACCATCAACCATGGGGTTTTTTTGTTTGAATAAATAGAGAATAGCATAATATTTCCCTGTTTCCTAATAATTACGGTTTAAAGATTATTAGTTAACAAAGACAGAGTCATCACTGCTTGCATGTCTACTGACATTACTGATTTCCTACTTAACTCCTTACTAATCTTACAAAAGTTCTTTAAGACAATATAATCAAGATATTTTGATAGGTCTTTAGAGATAGGATCACTGGAAAGGCTGTGCAGCACGGTTCAAATATCAAGGTGATAGGTATACAGGAACATATAAGAGGCAGAGTATTTTATTTTTTCACTTGCTGGACATCAATAGAGGAGGAAAATATTTTTAGTGTGGCACATACAAGCCAGGACATGCAAGGCTATCTTGTGTATCACTATTACTTGTTGCCAGAAGTATTATGGACAATGAAATGTCATTTTGCAATGCACTTTGAGAAACACTTTCCCATCTTACCTCCTAGAAATAATTTGGAAAATCTTCTGTTTTCTTCTATTGTTAATCTTTTATATAAAGAACTAAGATACTTTAAACAACAAAAAAAACCAACTGTTGAAAATGAAAGATTGAAATATTACATTCCAAAAATGCTTTGATATGGACTTTAATTCATATTATAACAGATTAGGTCTAGAATCTCAAGATACGTTGTGAACCTCACTTCCATAAAATGTTGATAACTATGGAAGGATTAGCTAGACTTGTTTTAATCTACAGACTAACAAAGTTTTTGATCAGTCATCACGGCTGTTAGCATTTACTTTTTAGTACTGTGAATTTATTATTTGTCATATATTTAAACACTGCAATCTACATTATTTCTCTTACCCTTTGTTTAAAAGCAGATGTACCAAGAAAGATCACAAAGTGACCTAAATAATCCATAAATCCACATAAGGTCATATCTGCTGTTCAATGCATGACATAATGAAAAAATTTAGAACATGAATGAAAAATAGAAAGCTGATCTTTTTAAGATCACAGCACCCCTTTGAATGCTAGGAAGGACTTAGTAAGTTGTATTTTTCTGAACAGTTGACTGTGGTCTTGTTCAGTAAGTGATTTGAGCTATGCTGAAGTGAACTTTCAAACTTGCTGTAGTTGATTAACATTATCTTGACAACAAATGTCAAAACACAGTAATTCTATCTGGTCAGAACTCCCCCCCCCCTTTTTCTTTTTTCCTTTTTGTAAAAGTCTCTCAGAAAAGAAATGTTGACAATATTAAAGTCATTTTGTGCAAGCTAGTTTCAGTAGGAATCCACTTTCAAAACCAAAATGATTTTCCAATTTTTTTCAAGGTAAACACAAGTTGCAAACTTTTAAGAGAGCTGACTGGTTCCCGGAAGCAAATTTGCAATATATAAATGTATTCTTGCTTATGTTTATGCCACCACTCCATCCATGTGAATCTACTTACATGTTTAAATAGCTTTACTGGATTATGGGCATGAAGACCGATGCTTTAAGTCTGTGTATACAGAAGTCTCATTCAACTCAACAGGATTTTTATCCACTAAAAAATGGCAGAACCAAAGCCATATGGCCTTTTGGCTTGGATTATAGTATCATGTGAATATTGACTTTTTACTCTCCTAAGGGTGAATTAACACAGTCACAGAATATGCAGTACCCTAAAGAAACATTTATACCCAAAAGCTAGAGTTGACTCCCTAAAATCACAAGGCCTGTTCTTTCACAAATGTTTCTAAAGCATTGGAGTGCAGCCAGTGACTGTT
>NW_009624706.1:136865-137393 GCF_000690535.1 Cariama cristata | reverse complement strand
CAGAATAAAAATAGGTCTAGATCAACTGTCTGCAAAGCTAATAATCATTCATGGACCCATCCTCACTTTCACTACTGGGAACAGTTCCTGCTCTGTGCCTTTCCCTGTGTCCTGCCCAGGCATTGTGTGGCACTGTGCTAGTTGGCATGGGCCAAACAGTGCCAGGAAGTGTGCTAACAGACAGAAAGATAGCATAGGGCACTGTCTGAGCATGTGTCCTGGATGTGCTTGGTTTGCTAGACCCATATCCTGTATCTCGTGCACCGTTGATGACACTTTGTTCGTGAGCGCTAAGTCTAATGTCCGGTGCTAAGGCTCTAGCATCTTCATGACACCCCAGGATGAAATACCCTTCATCTTACAAGTACAGTGTACTTGTGCAAGTACAAGTGCAAGCATTCTCAGTTCTGTTATATTTCTCATAGAATTACAGAATGGTTTGCTTGGAAGGGACCTTAAAGCTCACCTCGTTCCAACCCCCTGCCATGGGCAGGGACACCTCCCACCAGACCAGGTTGCTCACAGCCC
>NW_009624706.1:97258-136813 GCF_000690535.1 Cariama cristata | reverse complement strand
CTGCCACTGCCTCCCCACCCTCATCATAAAAAATTTCTTCCATAAAAAAAAAATTCCATATGCTTCCACCTCGGTTTTCTCCCCATCTCTGCTTCATCTCTCATTCCCTGAAGATGTGCTCTCCATACTTCTGCCCTTTTTTTAATCCCTTTTCGAGCCCTCTTCACCTGAATACCTCCTCTCCTTGTATCTTACCCACTCTTTCTCCAAGCTGTGTGTCAGTTGACAGATGAATTCCAGGCTTTAGGATGAAAGCCACCCAAACCCTGAAGAACTAGGGAACTAAACCCAATGATTTCAGCACAAAGGGAAGTTTGGTTTAAATGAAAGATTAAATTAAAACAAACAAACAAACAAACAAACAAAAACCCAACACCCAAAGCCTAGAGAAAGAACAATATCTAGCTGAAACTAGTTTATTACAGTTCTCAATATCTGAAGTATGAAATTTTCATTTGATTTTACCCGATATCTTTATTACTTTGTGACCGTTAGATTAATAATCGCAGCAGTGATACCCAGAAAACACATGCAGCACTTATCTTTCATGGGAATGCAATTCTTCCATGATCATGAGTATTTTCTGTTTTGGCTGGGAGCAGGCACGCCAGAGGGGCAAGGGATGCCAGAGTGCTAGGGACTGAGCTGTCATCTGGAGGGCAAGGTCACCTCTTGGAAAATATGAGGAAATTCATTAAAAGACAAGGGACATGTGATATTCTTTCTTTTTATATGCTTAGCAGAATGCTACATTTATATTTCTGAAGTTCAGACTAGTTGCTGGTAAGAAGAGAGATCAAGGGAGATAAGGGGAGAAGTAAAAGGAGTAAAAGAGGAAGAGGAGAGGGCAGTGGCCCTAATGTGTTTGCCTTTTGTCTGTGCACATTTTTTTTATTCAATTTTAGTTTTCTGAATGTGAAAAATCAACCAATATACTTCAGAACTTGAACTGGATTTCTTTTTGAGGAAGCTAGTCCTAGGAAGTAGTCATCTAGCACGTATATTCCTTTCATGGGGTCAGCAATGAGCTGCATTGCCATACCTGATATGTTTAATGTCTAGGATATTTTATTGTATATAAGATTAGGCTCTCATTTCATCACTGTAGTTACGAATATTGTAACTGTGGTTACGTGCTGTATCTGGAACTGCAGTTCCAGATAATTTTAGACATTCAATTCTATTTTGCTCTGGTGAAGTCTACTTTGATCCAACTGATCTTTTGCTTTAAAAAATTACAAAAATTTGTGAAAAAAATTTATTGCTCCTTACTCCATTTTTCTCTATTGCTGCCATTCCTTATCCGAGGTCTGTTCTCTAGCTCTTTACCTAGCTGCTTGCTTACCCTTTTTGTGTACTTTTAGATGTGATCTATTCCTTGTTAAGGCCATATATGCATCAACTTCTTACAAAAGATATCAGTCTAATGAGACCATCTACATTTTTGCTTTTATTATTGCATTTCTACCTAGAAGATATATGAAGACAAGAACCTTTGCCTCATTAAAAGTGTCATAAATAGAGATAGTTTTTCTGAGTGATACTTGCCCTGCCTGAAGCAATGCTACATGATTGATGCACAGGAAGAAATTCCTTATCTTTGAGCGAAGTGGTTAAGAGAGAAGAGAGAAAGAGGTCTCTCCAAACAACCTGAATAAAAAGTTATTGGGAGACTGATGAGACTGAATTAATAGAAGATGCCATTTTTTAATTTCTGCTCAGAAATACATATTCTGACTCTGATTAAAAGAGTCTGTCTGATTCAAGGATGGTTAAATCAAACTCCAAGACCTCTTCATACTGAGGCACACACAATTATCAAATGGCTGTCGGAAATAATAGTTGTAGAGAGTATTTCAAACCTCATGTGAAACATTGAAAGGTAGGGGAGGCTATTCCAAAAGCAGAAGTGGATAATTTTATTTGGGCTATTGGCAAGCGTAGCTATGGTTACATCTATGTACTTAATGCCAAGTGCCACAGATTCCCAATGTCCACAATACGTAACACTTATTCCTGGGATTCCTCTGGTCCCTGTATTCCTCCTGTGGCTCTAAGGAATAATTTTTTTTTTTTTTTTTTAATTTTTTTTTTTAAGTGGGTGTTTGAAACAGAGGGCTGTGTTGCCTGTAGCATGTGTATCTGGCAGAGGTGCCTGGTACTGACATGGCATCTGTGACATGGACTTCTAACAATTTCAAAAGACACTTTGCATTCATTCACAGGCAATGCCAGTTCCAACCATGCAGAAGTCCTAGCAGATAGGTCCACAGGTGACCCATACAGACAAGGATAATGACAGAATGTAAAGCAATGTTTTAAGTAGATGTAAAAGAGTTAGAAAAATTAAAGTCTCTTAGAAGGTAACAAAAATGGAATAGAAAAAATAAATCTCAACAAGCAGTGGCTATACTGAAGTCCATGTGTGCATCATGGTGGAGCACTGTTTCCCCCCACTGTTGGTGTCGGAGAGCTAGTCTGAATGAGGTGCTGCCAAGCCCTCCAGTTCACTTATAGCCTAAATGCCACTAAAGAGACCACCAGGCAGGGCATGACCTGGAATGGCAGAGAGACGTCTGAATGAGTATCATCCTGCTTCAGACAGAGCCAGACTTAAGTTTGCAATGGAAGGGTGCCATTGCAAAATAATCAGTGTTTCGTAAGCGGTGACCAGAGGATATATGTTCTGAACTGAAAATCAACAGTCTTTGCTCTGTAATGCCAGGTTTTTTTTCTGACCCTTGTTTAGAATGTGTTTGAGCTCATTTTTTTTGTCTTGAACTAGAAGAGCAAAGGCTAAAGATGCAAGGCAGATGATAGCAGTGAAATTCTGTCTCATACCTCTAAACGGACAGTACCCTGTGTAATATGCATTGGCATAACTCAGAACACATCAGGAAATAAAACATTTTCATCCTTTTAACAAAAATGACTGCCATGTCCTTCACTATTAACCTAATCTGAAGAATTCCTGAAGAGACAGGTTATGCCTCTCCGTCATGTCAATTGTTTTCTTAGTGAATAATAGCAGGTGACCTTCTGTTTTTTCTTAATCATGCTGGTCCTACTGTTTTGCATCTGTTGAAGTCACAGCACATTGTTTCCATCTGTCACTTGAAAGATAACTCCCTTTCAGTCTGGGCACTGCCAGCCTTCATTAATTCACTGCTAACCTGTTTCACCTGAACTGAAGTCAAAAGGAGTTCCTAGGTTTCCATTCCTCTGGTTCCTCATTCTCTAATTATGTCTTTTCCCCTGTGCTTCTTCTAATGCCTCATTCTGTAATTGTTAGCAGTGGTGAAATACATGAGCATCAGTAGCAGAACTCATGTTCATCTGCAGCAAAAAGCATACAGGAAGATACTTCGGAAGCTCCTACAGTGCAAACTTAGGAAAGAATTTAAATAATGAACAACAGGCTATCATGTATTGATATGGAGGTTATTATCACCGAGGAGGCTATTATGGATCTAATATATCTTACCATGCGTGTATATGGTAATGCTGCTGTGAGTGCTAGGGGGATATTGTTTACACTTCTGTGCACACTTCCATAGTCCAAGATGGCCATGTATAAATTAAAGTGGCTTGAGTGGCCCTGAAAATGATTAACAGATTAGGAAATATGCTTGTAGTGAAAAACCTAAATTTAAAGAGGAGACAGTTAAGAGGTTATAATTTTTACAGGTGGGATTCATTGCATCTTATGTTGACCATCTCCACTGGCCAACAAGCTCCCTTCTCTGGGCAATGGAAAGGATAGGTAGATCTAGAGACTGATTTATACTATACTAGGATAGTTAATCAAGAGGGGTGTAAGAAGTTTCCTCCTGAGATGCCTAGCTCTCTCCAAGGACACTTAACTAATTGATTTAGACTAAATAAACTTTCAGAGTATTAGAACTAGTGAACTAAGTCCTACTCCGGGTATGTACTTAGGGAGCAAAGAGCTACTCATAGAGTTCTTCAGTGAAGGTGACAGAAGTGCTAAGTAATACTTCTAACCTAGAAGAAAAGGTGACATCAATACAAATCTTCCCTGGAAACTTGCCACTCGGGTTTATTTTGTACAGACTATAAGAGAAGCAGCAGGAGGTTGTGACTTCAAGATGAATTGGCTCCTTGCTCTTCCATGAAGGCTAGGACTACCTCTGCAAAGGCCTGTGTTGTCCTCCTCATCCTCCCTGCCTTTCATTAGTGCCTCTCAGTGCCCTGAAGCAAAACTGATACAGCTTCCTGAATGGGCACGGAGAACCCCTTTACATAGGAAGGCTGGGGCCTTGCTAATTATTAATGTCATAGCACAGATTTTAAGCACCCACAGACACAAAGTGCATTAGCTGTATGCTGGACCAGAACCAAGATTTTGTCTTATAATTGCCCTTTGCACTCTGTGTTTTCTAAACATTCAAAGTCCTGGCATTGCAAAGTGCTGAGTTTAAACCAAATCTTTCTGTGCTAAATCCTCTGGGGTCAGGACTTGACTCTGTTCTTTGAGACTTGGGGTAGATTTTCCATACTCATGTTATTTTTCCTTTCTCTTGTATATACAGTTTTCATTCTTTTCAGGCCTAAACTTTCTCCAAAATCTTTATTACCCTATAAATTCCCAAGTCCAGCTCCTCATCAACTTTTCCTTGTATGCTTCCTTTAACTCATTTCCATAAAAGACAAACCTCCTCCAGAGAATTAAAAAAATATGTATGTATCCACTTACAAGATGTACAACAGTTGAAAATCTGTAGAATCTGGATCTAACAGTAAGCAGAGCTTTTCATATTGTCTTCACGCTATTTTTTGTCTCTCCAAGTATTTAGGTCTGTCTTTGCTTAGTGTCTTCCATTTTATAGCCTGCTTCTTTTGAAACACTTGGTTATTTTAATAAGCCTAACTTGCAAAGGTGGGGGTTTTTATGTCAGCACTTCTCTATGGTGCAGGAAGGATCAGTCATAAGTCTCTTTGTTTTCTGCAGAATGAACCTGCTGCATTCACTTTATGTTTACAGATCTCCGACAGAAGCCAATCTTCTAGTTTCAATGAAATAATAATATTTTGAGTTTAGGTACATCAGAATTCTAACTACTTTCACATACAATCACTAAACAATGGTTTTCAGATAAAAATATTATTTGATCTCCTCTCACATTTCTCTCATGATCAGTATTTTGGTTTCATGGTCTTACTGTGGGTTGTATTTCACAAAAGGTAGATTTTAGAGGAGGTCATTACTAGACAGGATATTTTAAAATGCTGTTATTTTACAGAGATGAGCAACCAGCCAAACACCACCAGGGGACCTTGTCTCTGTCCCATTCCTCAGCTCAAGGAGATCTAGTTTCTTGTGGCTGGTGACCGCATTGAATGGAATTGTCAGGGCTGAGGGCAACTTTTAACTATTTTACCTAAAGACCTCACCTGGTCCTGGCTCTGTCTTCATGATCTAGATTCCTGAATCAGAATATCATCTAGAATCTAGAATAGCATCAACCATCTAGGTTGCGATGTGAAAACAGAAGCTTGCCATGTTCAAATACCTGACCCTTCTGTCTGCATACTTGGGAGAAGAACTGCAGTAATCCTGCAATTATCATTTCACAGCAGATGGCAGAAAAAATCAAGGTGAGCCTTCTGCGTTTTCTGTGTTGGGATTAAAATCTTGGTCCTGAGCCATTGCGTGCATTTGACTGATTGCCTCCTTTCTGTATGCAGTGGCCATTGCTTTCTCTCATGCCCTTCTGGGCAATGGTTGATAACTGATGGTGATGAGTCAGGCATTTGTAACTCATTGTATGCAGGCACTTGCAGTAGAGTGCTCTGCAAGGCTATTTCTATCTGCTTTGCTCGTTCAAACAGGCATCCTTGTATTTTAAGTGTTCTATTAGAACTCCAAATGATACCCTGGGATCAGACCATGCACTGATTTGAGTCTGAACTCTTTTTGAAGTCTTGCCTGCTTCCCTAACATCTTTTTGGTCTGTCTTGTTTTGCGTTATTTTCTTCTGGTTCCCCATTGTTGGTATTTGCTACCATTGCTGAGTGAGCCTGAACTTCCTCAGTCTTTATTCCCATTACCTACAATATAAGCATAGTGGTCAGGGAAACTGTTATGACATCTTTCTGAATACAGTAGCACTGCTTACTGCTCTGTTCGTATTGTGCATATGGCAGTTCAGCTGTGGGTTGGTTCATCTGCTAAGCCACTCTGCCAGTTTGGTGATAGGTCACAAAATAAGTTTCAGTGTTTGGATTTTTTTAGTATTGCAGACTGCTGTGTGAGGGGCTAGTTTATAGCTATTGGCAACTTCTGCCACATTGTTTTGCTTGGCATATTGCTGATCTTGTTCCGGTGACTGTTGGAGTCGGTGTAGAGATTCATACTGATGTCAGGGACTGCTTTCTGAGAGCCTGTGATATGTTTTTTATTGATATTCTAAAATTCCTGGGTTTGAAAAAACTGGTTTGCTTTTCATGCATGATTTTAGATGAAAAGAACATTAATGTGTGCAAGCAGTTCACTGAAGTTAGACAGACTTTTGTCTAAGCCACACAGGTTTCTAGAGCTGGTACCTGTCCAGAGATAGGTGGACAAAGGTACAAGGGATATCTCATCTGGTAATTCTTCTGGCAAATAAATGTGACTTTAAAGTTATCTCAGTCAAGTGAAGCAATTGAAGCCGTTCTGTCAATCAGGTCTTATGAATTCACAGTCATAAATGCCTTAGCACTGATGTAAGATTTTAATAAACCAAGTATATTTGCATACTTTCATACTTGGAGAATATGTATAGACAGTACCAGAAGAAATGGCCTTTTGAATATTGGTTAGTGATTTCAAATACTCTGAGTTCATTAGAATAGTCAGCTTTCTGTCTGGGACTGACTGACCAATAAAAATAGTAGAGATAAGCTAAGTAAATACACTATGATTAATTAGCAAATATAAGTGGTATTTCTGAAAAAAATCTTGATATTTTCATAGGAGACTCTGGGATTGCAAACATTATACAACCATGAGGCTTGCTTAATGAGGGAATGTATTCTGAAGGGAGATTCTTTGATGTACCTGTATCTCTTAAACTGGCACTCAGTAGCCATATCTCCATGAACACTGGCTTTTACTGCATTATAAATTATCATTCCCTTGAGAAACAGGTATAGGTTTTCCTCTGAAGGTGTTGCAGAGCATGGATTAGTACTCCGTTGCACAGCTGCTGGGGTCTGGGCTCCGTAGACTTGGTTCCATGGTGAGTGGTGAGAGATCTTGCCAAAGCTAGCCAGTAGCCACTAAATTATATTTTAAAATTTAAAATAAATTAAACCCCTCTGTTCTGCCCTTGAGCCGTCTCCCAGGGAAAGCCAGCAGCATTTTCACGCCTCTAGGAGATCACTATAGATAAAACTGTCTTCTAGGATCAGTGCTACTGCAAACGGTGCTGCAGAGCTGGGCTGGCCAGTAGTGTCTGTATTCACTCAGGTTGATCGAGCAGTCAGAGATAAACTTCCAGGTTTCACATGAGCTCTGTGCTGATGGTGGGCCAGAGAGGCCTCCTGAAGCCAGGATGGCAGCTGCATTCAACTATTTCAGGCAGTGCCAGTAGTGAACACATTGCTAATCCATCTGAGGAAATCCTGAGCAAGGACCTGTTCCAGAGATAATGGTGTTGCTTATTAGCCACCAAGTAATGTCATTCTGAATTTTAAAGGAGATTATTCTTCATACCCTGTAAATGAATCCCGAGGAACTGTTTGTCTTCAAACCATAGTTTTCTGTGAGACTGTGGCGAGTGATCTGTAGATCATCGTGGAGTTAACATCACCTTCACAGTATTTCCAATTAAAACTGTGTGAAGATGCACGGTTACCTGCAGAAATTCTGAGAGGTGACATGGACCTCAGGGATAAAAAATCTGGAAATCACCAAGCAAAGAATGCCAGACTCTATAACCTCTAGGTGTTATGGAGGAGTGAAGGTAAAATATAAATGAATATTAATGTTTGGGGACACCTTAATGACACAGCATAAAATTTAAATGATGTCATTAATTCCTAAGTATGGAACAACATTCTCTCTGAGAAGGATTGTTTTGATTATGATTAGAGATATTTAAAAAAAGAAGGCTTTTCTGTTTATAAATGTCTGTGTGTCTTTGGCTGATGTGAAGTGCATATCTCAGTTCTATCCACTAGAAATAGTATAGGACTTGAATGTCTTACTGTGAAGAAATACTTCCAGAACTTCTAGATGCAAGCTATAGCTTAAAATGCATACATGCCACACAGGGCATCATATAGTTTATTTCCAAGGAGAACTGTCACTACATGTATTCTGCAGTTAGCATTAGTCCCATCCTGTCCTGCACGAGTATTAGTCATAGGCTGTAGCAATTTTAGTTGTATTTCAACGTTATTAGTGCTCTACGAGAGGAATTCTTTGTAAATATTTGTAACAGAAATAACTACTGAAGAGGAATACCATAAGATTAACAATTTTTATCACAGTCATCATTATTTGATAGTTATTTCCTCTTGTTAGCGTTTTGATCTGTCTTCAGTGTAAGACAAACTGTATTGTCACTATTTGCTTTTGAATAGGCAAGCAAAAAGGTGACGTGTCTCAGCTATGTTATGAAGTACTTGTTGTCTTTCATGTGAACAGTGTGGTCTTTTATTACATTCCCTTTACACTGGTTCTGTTCTAGCAAGATTCCTCTTCTTTTTCCAATATCTAATCATGCTCCCATCAAAGTATCAGTCTCTGAGGGAGAGGGAAGGAGGGGAGAAGCACATATGTTGCCTCCCACGAGACAGAGAAGCTGTTTTTATTTATAGTGAAAGTGATAGAACAACCTGGTTTAAATGTATGAAGCAGCAAAATGGAAAATCTCAAGTTTTATCAGCATTGAGGTTATTTTTTCCTCTGCATGTCTAGCTTTGGTAGATTTGTCTGATACTCAACAATGATTCGTAATCCAGCGAAATCAGCAGGTCATCTCAGAATACAATTAAAAATTATGTTCTGCTTAGTACTGTTGTCTTATGAAGCCTCAGAACACATGTCCTGTACTTAGATCTCAGTACAGAAAAATTTTCAGTGCTGACATTTGAAAAGGCCATGGCAATTAAATGAGATAGAGACAAAGTTTTCTACTGCCTGGTGTATACTTCTCCAGAAGGTTCATAAACTCAGTGATTTCAAGACAGATTACAGATGAAGTAATCTTCAAATAAACTGTGATAATGTCACCCTATCTCCTTGTTGACATTGGTCATAGTCCAGATCATAGTTATTGTCCAAAATGGTCCATGGGTCATACATGTTCGTGAGCTGTAGGGTTCATTTGTGTTCCCCAGCAGGCTATGTAACTGCGATCTTTTTTGTGACTGAAGGGTTTACACTTGGCACACAAAAGAGAAGAGCTCTCCACAATCATCCTGTTTCCATGCTGCCTCACACTCCAAGCAGCCTGTAAAATACAGCTGGATGGTGCTAAACCCCAGGCAACATGGTGCTGCTCATTGCCTCAGGTGTTGAAAGGCAGCAGAGGAGCCGGTGTCCAGCAGGTTCTTGCCACTGTCTGTCAGTGCAGACAGGGGAAAGAAACATCACAAACCTTAAAACCAGAAGAAGCATGGTGTGGCACGTCTTTATATTGTATGATGAGGTACTCTGCTGAATCCAGAGGATGGGGAACTGAGCCTCACTCCTTCCTGGTGGTTTTTGTGTTGGTTTTTTTTTTCCTCCACTAGCTTGTCTTTGAATTCAGGAGAGGCTGTTTTGATGTTGCTTCAGTTGAAAGTCAGCTGTTCCAGGAGCACAGAAAGGTAGAAAAGCAGAGAATACACAAACATAACTCCCTCTTCAGCTGGGGTTGGTGGCGTGGGGAGGTGAAGAGTAGGAGGAAAGCATAACCAGCCCTTTTTCAGAGTAAAAGTACTTGCTTTGACCAGTTCTAGTGAAAAATGGGGTTAGTAGAAGGTGATGCTGCATCACAAGAAGTCAGTGAAGCTGCCCAGGAGCCTCCTGAATTGGGATCTCAGAGCTATAGTGCTTTAGCAAAGGCGTACACACAGCAAAGCTCACTCGGGGAAGGACTGAGGTTCCTCACACATCTTCACTTAACCTTTGCTCTTCACCACTAGCAGAGAATCCCAGGAGATGACTGCTCTGACAGTGTAGTTCCATGAGCCTATTCTTTACGGAACCAGCATTTACATCTTCTTTTACATCGTAGTTACAAGTCATACCCCTATGCCTCACCTCTACCTTCTCTCCTCAAAATATTTTCTCTTGGTCTGTTTTCTGAGGTTTCTAAACACCTTTTTCCCTGCTTTTTGGCCATCCCCTTTCATATATACCTTCACAGCTATAAAGCCTAAGCCTCTCTGTTCCTTCATTCAAAAACAAGGTATCTTATTTCTTAACGCCTTGGCACTGTACTTCAGACTAGAGGCATATCTGTTTATTGCTGGAGCATTATAGTAAGGAAGGATTAATATTGGTACTGGCTGTGTCAAGGACCTGATTTCAAGCCTCAGGAGATTTCTAAGCCTCCTGGCTACACATCAAGCGTCTTAAGGTCTTTGGAAAGTGCAGAGTATAAACCAGAACAGGAGTAGAAACTGTAAACCAGGAGGAAAAGAATCAAGTCACTCTTGGAGAGAGAAAGCGGGGGAAAAAAGGGTAAAAGCAGATGCAGAGAGGTAGTGTTCAAGACTTTGGGTTAAATCTGCCTCAGCTCTACAGGCATCTGCAGCAGGCACTGAGAGCTCATGCTCACAGCTGCAAGATAAAGCTAGATTTCCTCTTGCCAAATAACAATCAGAACAAATAGACTACCTTAGCCTACACTTCAACAAGCCAAATGTTGCCAGGCCTCTGCAGGCTGCCCTGTTACGTGAAACAAATTCACAGTATATTTACTTTGTCTAGATGTTGTGGCTCTGCTGCCTTTTCAGCTCAGTTTCAGTGACAGCTCGCAAGTGCCTCCCCTTTTATGCTTCCCGATCAGAGAATCACTTTGACATATTTTTTCTGCAGCAGCCCCTGCAATGAGGATGCCTGCCTTAACCTCCTCTGCATAGTTTAGTGGCACAATTTTTTTAACCCTCTCCTCAGGGATCATGCATCATGAACTTACCCAAGAGAAAGATATTGTGACAAAATGGTCGTGACGCACTGTTACACACAAGGACATGGAAAGAGACCTGAGAGGATCATCTAATTCACTGCTCCATCCAGAGGTAGGATTGACTATACCTTAACATTTATCTCGACTATTCTTAAAGGCACCTAAAGATATGTCTTAACAGTCACCAACTGCAATTATTTCTGATCCCTCATGGTCTTCTTTGTAAGAATGTTTTTTCTTTATGGATACTAGGAATTTAATCCCTGCAGCTGCTTTTTGCATATTTTAATATTTTCATCAGATTTCCCCTCAGCCTTCCCTTTTCTAGGTTATACAACTTGCTTCCTTCACTTCTTTCTTACAGGCTATGTTTTCATGCCCTCTGATTATTCGAATTTCTCTCCTCTATACTTTCTCCAGTCAGTGAACATCTTTCTTGAGCTCAAAACTGATCACACTATTCCAGCTGAAGCTTCACTAACACTGAATAAAGTGGAAGGATTGCTTCAGGTACCTCATGATGCCGCCCAGTCTCGCATTTAGCTTTCTCATAACAACATGATGTTACTGACTTACGCTCTACTGTGGCCCATTATAACCCCTGTATCTCCTCCTGGTGAAGGTTTGTATTTGTACAGCTGATTATTCCTTCCTATCTGCTGCATCTTTCAGATCTCCCTTCTGTTTACTTTAGGCAGTACCTTCAATTTGTCAGGATTGCTATGAATACTAATTTGTATTTGTAGTCCCTCCTGCTTAACGCCATGTGCAAATACAGTAAGCATCCTTTTTATTCCGTCATCTCGGTCATCAGTGAAAATATTAAGGGCCCCAACTGATGTAATTTCCCATTTTGACAGTGTTTAATAGTAGCTACACTCTGAGAGTAGGTGCTTACTTGCCTCTCAGAAGTTCCATCTAGACCATGTTTCCTCATTTTATTCGTGAGGCTGTCACTAGAGAGACTATGTTAAGAGCATCCCTGTGACTCCTATCGATCTCCACAGCTCCTGTGTGGTTATACCTGGATCTGGGTTCTTTGGGTTAAAATTGTCCTTCTGTTTTTTTGTGTGTACAGTATATTGATCTGTACCTGTGACTTTCTGCAATAAGAATGATAGTAAAAGTAATAAATTATAGTAATGGAGAATCCAACTGAAATAAGCAGGCAGTAAAGTAAGAAAGAAGAGTAGCTCTGCAGGCTGCAAAATTAAAAAGCCTATCTGGTTTGGATTTAGGCTTTGTTTTGTTTGGTTTTGTTTTTCTTAAAAAATGCCTCTTGCCCCTCTGGACTCTCCTTTGTCTATAGCATGGTTGCAGACAGTTCTTCCTTGGAGGCATCACTTTACATCTCCTCTTCTACCTGTCACTGATTCTCAGCTGTAAAGACTTAAATACCATTTAAGTACAAAGCTGAAACTGGATCACAAAATCTGCTCTTCAAAGGCCTTGGCTGCTAACTGAATATCTGAACTTTGCCTCCCTTTTAGTTGCCCCAGCTGCATAAACTCAGATGCTGTAAGACAGACTCTCCTGGCTGAAGTTGTTGCAGGCTGGCAGTATCAGCCTTGTTTGTCCCTGATCAGACTTCATGTCAACTTATGTTAAGTGCAAGAAGGAGCAAGAGATCATAGTCATGGTATTTCACAAAATGTCATGAAAAGACAAGAGCGGTAGAGCAACTCTGTTATTAACACACGTCACCACTCCGGCAGCAGAGTCGAAGGAGGCCGTCTGCATGCTGACCCTGCAGCCCAGGCTTGCTTTCTAGTTCAGCCCTGGGGCTGCAAGCTAGGGGCAGTTGTTATAAATCTAACTTTTACATTCACTGCCAGGGCTTCAACAGGGCATTTGGTACCTCCTGATCCCTCTTTGATATCCATGCAAGATCCTCACCACCCCACAGCAGGACATCCTCAGTGAAAAGCTGCTTTTGTAAAAGTTTGCTACCCCAAACATCTGTTCATCCCAGGAGGTTTGGGAGTGTAAAAACATGGTGGGCAACATTCAGGGTTATGTCAGGCTCTTCTGTGGGTATGGTGTGATATTGCTGGCAGCTTCGTGTATAATAAGAAAAGTGGAATGCAGTGATTTTGCCTTTTCATGTTTTGCAGATTTAAGGACAATTCCTGACCCCTTCTGCTGTCTAGAGCTACCTCCTGGTGCTGTGCAGGGCACTCACGTTCTTCATCCTCCTGAGCTGTTGCAGACTTCGCTTGTGATGCCTGGTATCACTTTTACAGTGAGAAATAAACACAGCTTTTACAAGCCTGCTTTTGTTAGACAAAATTGCAAGCCCTCACATGTGACTTAATTGCAGTCCACTGATTTGGAGTTTGCTGGTAGTATAAAGCTTTCTTTGACTTATTTCTGCCTATACTCCAGCCTGCCAGATCTCACAGAAGGGATGGGAAGAACTGGGAACCACACACTTTGCAGTTGATGCAAGCCTGCCAAATTTCCCTTGCTGGGCACAAAACTCACATAGGAGCCTGCTTCTTCATGCTTTCTGCTGCACTTCACTTGTGCAATGGCCCTCCTCCCAATCACACAGCCTCCGTGCTGCTCTCCCCATCCCACAACCCAACAAGCTTTCTGCAGCCTTGCAGCAAAATGTGCCCAATGTACCTACCGGCCCATGCTCCTGGGTCAGATCACGTCTCATTCTGGAGCTGAAGGTCCATGGGATCCTTTTAGACTGGGATGCAAGGTAGACCTGAAGGGACCTTCCTGGGCTGTGTGGACCTACACAAAGAGTCTCTGATACGGTACTCATCCTGCAATGTTAGCCAGGCGCACACAACACCTCCAGCCTTGGTGACATAGCCTGGCCAAGGTGGATCCACTAGCAGCCTTATATCCCGTATGCACTAGTCAACACTGTGTACGCAGGACAAAAGTCATCTTCAAACAGCTTTCAAAAGACAACATTCTTCAACTCATGAGGAACCTGGCTATTAACCCAAGCTGTGAAAATCAGGAGACTAACTCTGCTTTCCTGGCTCTCTCCTTGCAGGGCTGGGCCAGGTCAGCTGTGTCCAGCAGGAGCTGCAATAACTGAGCTCCACCTAAAGGCTCAGCCCCAGCTCTCTCACAGGAAGAGGAATTCACAGGGATTTCATCATACCTGAGCCTCACGCTGTGCTCCACCTCCAGAGAAAACCATAAGTTACTCAGTAAAATGTAGGAGCAGTCGGTAATGCCCTTTCCCTCTATTGCTGCCAGGTGTGCTGCTGACCCAGCATCGTTTTGTATTTATCACCTTTTATTTTATTGTTTTCAAGGTCATTCATGCAGTTACTTTGTCTGACTGCAACGGCACTATTGAGGTTTAAATGCACAAAAATCTATTTATGAATATATAAAAGTAGATTTGTGTGTGTCTCTGTATGTTTCTCTTTTATATCTTGTTGAAAGACTGTAATATAAATAATTTCCCACAAAGCTAGGATTATCCAAGTCAAGGCTAGAAACCATAGCTTTTCCCATCCTGGGGTAAACACAGTCTCACCCTCCCTGTCTCTCTCTGTGTGTGCATGTGAATGCACACACACATACAGATATACCTGTATCTATCACTGCAGTTCAAGGGAAAAAAAATCACAAAGTAGTCAGTAGTGAGTTTCCAACACCAGGTCACAAAATAGCCCCAGTCTTCTGGAGTTTATGGTGCCTGCAGATGAAAAGCCAGAATTAGCACATCATTCAATCTTTGAAAGAAGATGCAAGAGAGGAGAGAAGTCTTCAGTTACAGAGGTGGAAGATGCATATATTTCCACCCCCCGCCCCGAAGCTGTTTCCAAATTGGAGCGTACAGAGGAACAGAAGTGGACTACTGACTCCTCATAGCTCAAGGCCTTAAATGCAGCAGCAAATATAAACAAAGAAACAACAGGGGAGAAATTAGGAAGCGCAGGAATGGGTTCTCCCTGTGTAGGGACTCTCTTGGACTTCAAAGGGAATGAAATATGTGAGGCAATAGTAACTCTAGTCCCTGGAGTGGTAATATCTGAACATATGTAGCTCATATAAAATTAGAATTGGTTTTAAGTCTGTACAGTCTTGCTGCAGGAGGTCGCAGGTTTCTTCTCCCAGCATCCCATTCCCAGTTACTGGGAATGTTTGGACAAGCCCTGTATGTGACGATGTGGAGATGTGTCTGACATTTGCAGTGGGATCCCAGCAGCACAATTGTTTCCACATGTTAGAGGTGCAGGGTGGATGAGGAGGAGCAGGGCAGGTGAAAGGGATGAAGAAAACTTCAATGAGCATAACTCTGAATTTTCCTCAGTTAAGGGCAGCTGCCTTGTGAATATCTGATGCTGAGGACTGCCAATACCCTGAGCAGGTCCATCGCAGAACTGGATCCTTCCCCCTCCTTGCCTCCCCCGTCACCCTCTGGCAGGAGACTTTGCAGTGCTGGTCAGGGTTTGTTCTCACTGAAGTTACTGATCCTCTCCTTCTGTGTGAACGAAAGGGGAGCTAAGTCAATACTGAGCACCTTTGAAAAATCCTGCTCAGAATTCATTTAGTGTTTATTCAATTAAGTGTTAATTATGGGATTTCTTTAGCT
The DNA here is from genome assembly GCF_000690535.1 of Cariama cristata. NCBI lineage: Eukaryota > Metazoa > Chordata > Aves > Cariamiformes > Cariamidae > Cariama > Cariama cristata. The sequence goes on along the minus strand of NW_009624706.1, from coordinate 121,111 downwards.
AAAGAAAATCCCTTACTGTCGTTTCATCAAAGTGTAAAATATGGTGCCTTAGTTCCCCCAAGTGTCCTCTGCTGTATTTCCTCTTCTGATGTGTTTTTCCCCCAGTTACAGTCTGTAGAAAAGACCTACATTTTTAAATATCATTCCAGAGATGAGGAATGGCACAATTTCTAAACACCATACAACAATTTTGTTAAAGTGCCAGTAATCTCTTTGTCAATACTCTAAAGGGATCAAAACAAGAGTTGGGAAGACCTGCAATTTAAAAAATGAGACCCATTAAAAGCACAGATGAAAAGAGTAAATATAGACATGCATCAGGTCAACCTGATCCCTTTTATACAAGGAGCAACAGAACTTTATGTCTGGAACATTTATTTGGCTCCAACAAGTGACCCGTGATGTGACCACCGAGAGCTGTATTTGAGCAGTCAGCTGAGGGACTTAGGTGGATTTGGGCACCTCCTGCGATGTCGCACTTCAGGAGGATGAGGAGTGATTCAGGTCACCTGCCTGCTGAATTTTGTCCATCTTGCAACCAGTGGTGAAACATAACTGCTTTCTAGGGGCAGTGGAGAGAGTCTAGGAGAGGTCTTTGCCCCTCTCTAGCTACCGGGCTCTCAGGGAGTGGTAGAAGGTTGTGAGGCTCAAGAGAGATGTCTGTGAAATAGAGCCTTGTTTTGTGGATATATGTGTACATACATATACACAGGAATATAACAAAAAGATCAAGAGTTATTACTTCTAATAGTACCAAACTGCTCCTTAATAGAGCTATGGGGTTGATTGTCCTCATGAATGTTTGACTTCTGCAAAAGCATATTTCGGTCATTTTCAAGAGCAAAGCAGGCAGTAGGCCTGTCATTTCAATACTTGAAATACTTTCAACGTATTTTCAATACTGTTGGTGTGAATTCTGCAAATCTGATTTTTAATACACTCAGACACCTACCTGGGACATTTTTGACATCAGAGTTTCAGACAGAAGTCTCCCTGACCAGCAGAGGTTACCTCTGCCTTTCCTACAGGGACTACCTGGGAAGCTGCATCTGCGTAAAACCATTTGGGATACAGAAAACTCAAGTTGAAAGAGGAGCTTAATTTTTCTGCCAATGCTGAGAGCATGCTTAGCTCACTCAGACTGCACTGCATTTACTGCCAGCTGCTTTGGTGATTTTACCACCTCACTTGCGCACAGCTCCCGCAGAAAAACATGCTCACACAAGCCAGTGGAGACTGATTCTAGACCTTCCTCCACTCGAACAGGAGGTTTGACCCCCATCTGTTACAGAGTTGGAGATTGATGCTTTCAGGGCAGAGGACCCCCGATAAGCATCATATCAATGCTTATAAATACCTTAAGGGCAGGTGTCAAGATGATGGGGCCGGACTCTTTTCAGTGGTGTCCAATGACAGGTTAAGGGGCGACGGGCACAAACTGAAACACGGGAAGTTCCATCTGAACATGGGGGAAAAATTATTTACTTTGAGAGTGACAGAGCACTGGCACAGGCTGCCCAGAGAGGTTGTGGGGTCTCCTTCTCTGGAGATATTCAAAACCCACCTGGGCATGATCCTGTGCAACTTGGTGTGAGTGACCCTGCTTTGGCAGGGGGGTTGGACTGGGTGATCTCCAGAGGTCCCTTCCAACCCTGACCATTCTGGGATTCTGGGATTCTGTGACCTTCCACCTCTCTTCCAGAGTATCAGTCATTGTGGAGGCAGAACTAGACCCAACAAGACAAAGTCTCTAGTGCTTAGGGTAGGGATCTGGGGGAGATGAATTCTGGCACAGCACTTACTGCTGCTCCCCAGATTAATCCTCTTTTTTTATACAGTGATTGTCTGCACTACACAACATGGGTGCTAACCTCCATTAGTTTTTATATCTGGAAAGCCTCAAAAGAATGGAAAATTATGAAGTCTTGAGATCCATGTAGAGCCTGGAATAGCAATTTTGCATCCAAATGAAAACAATTCTAGCTCAGGATTTGCTCTTTAATTCATCCTAGAAAAAAGATCAGATTAATATATGTAGATTACTTGGGAATGTGATTAACTGTTTTTCATGAGATGTACTGTTGGTTAGCATCTAAAGGGAGTATTAATTCTGACTCAGAAAAATGATAGATGTCCTTTTCTTTTCATACATGTTTTTGATTCCTAGACCGCTCCCAAATGGTCTATTAAAAAAAAAAAAAAAAAAAAGCAAAAGTAAACCAAACCATTTTGAAATATGCATTCTTGGGGCAGTCCAAACAAGATTACTTATTCTTGTTAGTGAATTCTGGTCTTTTGTGTCTTGATGTACATAAAGCATCTATCATAGAACCACCAAGAACCATTTTCAGTGCGTTAGCCTGCTTACTAACATACTTTGCAGACTAGTGATTACCTGTCCTCTCTCTTTTGAACCATAAATAAAGATTGTGATTGCTTACTTGCAAAATAAAAGGGGTAGACTCACTATTTGGTTTTCCAACCAGCTTATTTGTATATGTGCAACACAGCAAACTTAACTGGGCTGCTACTTTCCAACACAGCCTGCTGCACTTTTGTGAGAGTATCAGTCTTAATACGTGTTAGCTATAATGCAATCTATCTCAGAAGGCTGTCAGTCACTTTTACCCTGGATATCATCTTTTTTTCTTTTTCCAAAGCCCTTATATTTTAAATAACTACAGAGTCAAAGTAAGTAAGGCATACTCTCCCCGCCCCCCCCCCCCCCACCCCCCCCCCCCCGACACCTTACACTGACCTTTTCAATGGCATTTGGATTTTTCAAAAATACTTATGGCCCAAGTCAGAGCAAAAATTCCTTGCTAAGCAGAACTGTATTTCCCAGAAGGTTTAATCCTGTTTCAGACAAATTCAGTAAGAAACCACTGTCTTTAAACATGTAGGACTAGGCACTGAAAAAACACTCACGTACAGAAGGGAGCTCATCAGAATACCTGATGTCTTTTCTCAGCTCAGGTCCTAAGAACTGAGGTGAGACACATTGAGCAGCAGAGCATCGGACTATTCCAATGAGACAGTAACCTCTCCTCTTTTATTTCTCTCCTCTTTCACAAAAATATTCTGGCTGCGAGCTACACAGTCCTGCCTGAGTTTCAGGGCTTCGTGGTACAAGGACTTGGTGAACAGGTCTCAACTAAGGCTCACATGAAGGCCCAGCACAGGCTGTGATGCACCATGGATGTCAGTGAACTTTGCCTCTCAGTTATTGCCATGACCACTGTGACAGTAGCTTACAAAAGCCCTGATGAAGGCCACTGGGAGACAGCCAGGCTCAGCATCTCTTGTCTGGTAGAAGTTCTCCAAGCTCAGAGGGCAAGGTGAGGTGTAAGGAAGGTCAGTGGGGATATCTCCAAGAAAGCAGTGAGTTCTTGAGTTTAATAGTTTTGTACCTATGCGGCTTTAAGCGCTTAACAGACCCACTGAAACTGGGAGCAGAATAATTAAAATTTACTAGGTCATGGGGTCTTCTATTCTGGCACATCACAGATTATTTCTGATAGGCAGAAATGCAGTGGCATTATAAGGCTTTTCTTACAAGCAAAGGGTACCAGCAAAGATCTAGTGTTTCCCTCTGGTCTCCATGAGTACAGTCAATCCAGCTGAAACATAACACCAACACTGCTGGGACGGGTGGCTTTCAAAAGTAAGCCAAGCTGGACTCAGAAACTTAATCAAAAGAAAAGAGGGCATAGGGTGGTGGCAGTCGAAAGTCTGTGTCACATCTGTTGAGCAAACCACAGGATGATCACAGCTGAACCAGCCTTCCTGAGAGGGAAGATGGTGCCTGAAGAGTGAAGCACGGTGAGGGGAAAAAAAGGACAAAGCCTTCTCATGTGAGTCCTAGGGAGAGGATGCTTTAGCAAAGAAAAAGCCCCACAACATTATCTGGGTAACTAGACATTGCCCTCCCTGTTGTTCAATTCAAGAAGCACTTAACACGGTAGTCTGAGTTGAAAAACAGAGCTTAAGTATCCAGAGTGGTGTCAGGCTAAGAAATCAGAAAGCCATTTCACCTCCAAGTGCCATTTAGACTCTTTCTCACCATGAGCCATGTTCTGTAGTTTTTACCTGAAGCCTTGTTTTCTTTGGCTTCAATACGCCTCCTGAATTTTAACATGGGTAGCGCTTGTGTGCTTCATTCAGCACTTGGTTGCCTAAAATACTGATAAAAAAGTATCAAAATATGGATTTATAAATGACTTTGAGGCATTTGGGTTTGAAGAATAGCTCCTCCTTTTCTTAAATGTTAATATGAAGATTGCCTGGTAAAGTCAAAAGGAGAATTTGAAAGTCTGAATCATTGTTTAATATCCAGTTCTAGCTATTTACAAGTCTGCTTTGTCTTGTCATTCATAATTTCTGTTATATTCCTTCCATACATTTATTTGACTCAACAGTTAAATTAGATAATGTTGAATTCCCCTCAACATTTATTCCTGGCAACTGCCTTTGCGGAAACAAGGCAATAATTGCTCTTAGTCATATGGTTTAGTTTTAGGTAGTCCTGCGAGGGGCAGGGAGTTGGACTTGGTGATCCTTATGGGTCCCTTCCAACTTGAGATATTCTATGATTCTATTTCTTTGGAGGAACCGAGCAAAAGTGGAAGGAATGTAGGGTGTGAGAGGGGAAAAAAAAAACTTTTGTGAAACACGAATATCTTCTATGAGACCAATTTGAGCAATTATAGCTCTGGCACTGTGATAGCTAGGGGATGTGGGAATAAATACCTGCCAAGCTCTTCTCTCACTGTAAATATTCTCTTTTTTTTCTAAATTGGTGCAGGCATGGTCTCTGCTCTTACCCCTCCTCTCTCCTCACCAGATAACCGCGATCGGGGCCACGCTGCTCTGCCCCATCCTGTCCAGCCAGCAGAGCCGCTAGCAGCCATGCAGGAGCACCCCAAATCATCACCCGAATTTCGTGTCACAGCCCCCCAGCATCCCATTTTACGCCAGCAAAGGAGGCCAGTGGCAGCACGGCCCAGAGGGAGGTAATGCTGGGTATAGCAGTTACCCTTCTAACATTCCCCATTCCTTAGATAACTGCATAGCATTGCTTGTGTGCAGCAGTCTCTATACCCACGCTTAGAGCTCATGCATATTTTGCAGTATAGTTATTTGGTTATCAAAGGTATTGCTGATGTTTCAGATAAGGACTGGAATTCTCTCTGTATAATTAACAGTAGGGGGTGGCGCTTTTTTGGATAATGGAATTTTTAGATGCTGGGGTTTGAAAGAGAGTGGAAAAGGGACGCATATATGATCTTTCGTATAGTCTGGTGATAATGCCCAATTCACGCTCCCTTCGTTGGCCCTTTGATGTTCAGACCATGCATCCGATGTGAAAAGAATGACTGACAGTGCTGAAACAACACACGGTGTCCAATGAGCTCACTGAAGCTCATCACTCCTGGTTTTGACATTTTAATCGGAGCCCCTCAGCTTCTGAAAGTTTGATTCACCCTTTTGTTTGCCCACAGTTCGGTGTTGTTGAAAACTGAACATCTCCCAGTCATCTCCAGAAGACAGATACAGTTCTTCCCATACGTCACAAACCTCTCTAACTGGTGTCTGCGGTGTCCCACATCGCTTTCCTATGCTGACTGCCATCCTGCTCCAGGATTTGGCTTGCAAGGCCAGGGTCTGTCACCTGCCTGCCTTCACATCCCATACATATTCACCATGAGGAGGCAGTGGCAAAGGAATTTGGCTTTGCCCGAGCAGCCGCAGTAACTCCTGTGTAGACCACAGGATGACTGCCCTCCCTGGCAGATCTTGGGGATCCCCTACAGTGTCAGTGTGCATCCTCGAGCTGCTGCATATGGCATTTTTTGCAGATAAAATGGATGAGGCTGAAGAGATGGACCAAACACTGGGCTTGGATAGAACTTCCCCTCCTTACCATGGGGCCCTGCCAGACGCTGCTGTGCAGGGGCACAGCTCCAGCCTGTCCCAGAGAATGACGGTGGGACTACACATGCGGATGTTACTGAGGGGTAGAAAGTGCGCTGACTGAATCCTTACACTGCAACGGTGCTCTCAACATCATCATGACTTCTATGAAAAAAAAATGGGTTAGCTGGGTTTATGTGAACATACAGACGTATTGCTGACTGAGTGGATATACTGACATTTAAGGAGATAAGAACTGTAATACGATCTAAGAACTGTTATGTTGTTTCCTTGCCATCACAAGAGGCTATGACTGAACCTTCCTAAAACCCCATGTTAATGGAGAAGGGACACAGTTTCTCCACAAATACCAAGTACCATTCCGAAACTTGGCATCCTTTGTTATTTCGAGATCCTTTCGCCCTATCAATCACTGCAATTCATTCTGCTCCTCGAGGCATTTCTTTCTGCAATGGTCCTACAGGGCAAAGCAGCTCTCACTTGCTTCTCACAGAGAAGTGCTGGCTACCCCTGCTCTGCTGCCCTGACTGTGGGACAGCTTCACCCATGGTGAGGTCTGGGCTTGCGCTAACCCCACCACAGCCTCCTACATCCTCGTGTGTGCACAAAGGACATATGGGCGTATGGACCAGCCAAGAGCTGTGCCATTCCCTGAGCAGCTGCCAAGCTGGGTGCTGAATCAAGCAGGACCCCAGGTAGCAGATCGTTAGGTAAATCGAAACACAGCCTTTGTCGTCGAGTGGATAACATAATGCTAGGACTCTGCCTTAAACTTCCAGTGGATACATCAGTGTGATTCTACTGTGTTTGGGATTGCCTGTCTTTAAAAGGCAACGTGGTACTCATTCAATGGCCCAAGAACTATAGATGAAAATAAGTCCCAGGTTTGGTCATTGTTTTGGTGGCTCTGGCTCTGTACATCAACAGGTCTACCCAAGTTAAGAAAAGATTCCATTTAGTATGTGTCATTTTTATCTTTGATTAGTTTTTAGCATTTGAACAATGGCTTTTGTGACAGATGTAATGTGTCACATTTCCAGGCTTTTAGAGGGGAATAATGAGTCTCATGAACTTTTAATTCTCAAGAGTCACACAGCCACTGAACTCTGATGCTGCATGCTGCAAATAATAATTTCAGCTGGCTCGGGCTGGGTAATCCCAGCACGACATTTCATATCCAGTTCACTTTTCAATTATTTATTTGTAATTTCTGCTAAACCACAGTTAACGTTACCCAGCACTTGGCTGGTAGATCAGTAACAGATAACCCTTGCCAACAACACAGTTTGTCTTGAAGGCCAATATAACTAGGAGACTGAGAATAAATTGATAGGTTAAGAGGTTGTATGTGGGAACTGATGCCTGTCCTCTGTCCGAACGCCACCTTCCAGAGCGCAGTGCTGTCGTCAGGCTGACCTTCCTCTCTTTTCCCCTGCTGCCTGTGGCCTAAAGTAAAAGCACCTCTCTGTAGGCAGAGCTGAGCCTGAAAAAGAAGAAACTCACAAAAATATCCTTTCAGAAAAAAAGAAAGGCTTCTTAAAACCAAGTCCTCATGCTTTTGCCTTTGTCATGGCCCACACTTCGGTACCAGCACCATCCAGGGCCCCAGGATATTTTACACTTTAGCTCTCAGATCCAATCCAGCCTGGTTAGTCCTGTCCTCGCTGTAATCGTATGCTGGGAATGTCGGCCTCACCTTGGGTTACTTCTTGGGAGCCTTCCCCAACAGCAGCATCCCAGTCCCCTCTCTGCTGTGGCAGGTACGTCCCTAGGAGTTGCACTCCTCGCAGTGGCAGGAGAGGATGTAGCGGTAAGTGGCAGTGAGCCGCATGCCCCCCGAGCATCGCAACCGCATGGCCTTCAGCTTGGAGGTCTGGGGCCGGCAGCAGTGGCAGGTGGAGCGGAAAGGTTGCTTCAGGACGGTGCTGAAAGAAACCATCGGCTCTGAGCGTGATGTTTGGCTGCAGCGTCCTTCACAGCGAGCCAGCAGCACCATCTGCGAAAGAAAGGAGATGGATTAGGAAACGTGCCCCCATGGCTTCCAGCACACAGCTGACACTAGCAGAGGGCTACCTTCTTCCAGTCTGGCTAGTCTTTCTTTGCTTACTCCATCTCCCCACCTTGGCGATGGCACCCAGCCCCACACAGTGCATTGCCCCTGAGCTGTGTCTGAGAGAGCGGAGGAGGTAACATGGGCTGGAGGAAAAGCAAGACTCCTCCTGGAGTCCCAGGCACCGACACCAGTAAGGACTACGGGACGTGGTTTTCTGAAAGCTGACCTCAGGGCTCCAAGTGGTCACAGCCAGCCCTGCTTTCCAGGCAAGGTGCCTGCAACTGTGACTTGCTGACCCCAGATTTGTGGCAGCTGAGTCCTTAAATCATCAGCCAGACTGATACTTCAGTTGGGCATTTTCCAATGTTTTGAGCGTATGTACTAGGGATCAGCAGAGCTGGTCCTCGAGGCCAGTGAATGTCTCCAATGCTTAGATACAGAAACATATAAAGCAGAAATATAAAAAAGATGCTCCGTTTATTCCTTCTAAAGAAGTAAGTTTCTAGCTTCCTTCTTTTACAAAGATCACCTTGAATAGGTATTTGCAATTACATGTGTGTATATACATGTAATTGCATCAGTTGGATCTGTATAAAATGCACTGCATAGCATAAGGCAGCGAAAATGTAAACAAGATGAACTCGTTGCCAAACATGAGATTTTCCAAAAGCAGTGCAGGCTCCATGCTGCTTCTTGTCCTGAGTTCACCATCTGAGCTGTGATCAGAACAATGTAACTTGCACAACTGGAGGCACTAAGGAAGGAAAGCCCATGGGAAGTCACCTGCTCCCCTTCCCAACAACCCCTTGTTGAGCAGAGGAGATGGATAGAGTCTCCTAAGCTCTATATAAAACATGGAAAGGATCTTCTAAAGCTCGGGAAATGATGTGGTTAGGAACAGCTGTTACAACCTTGATAACGGGTAAGCGTTGGACAAGTTTGAATACTCTTACAATTTCATGGGGAATAAAATACTAAGTCCGTATCAGGTAATTCTGCTTAACCAACACAAATTTCAAAATCAACTTATTGTATCATCCAAACAAGGTCAAAATGTGGCAGAGGTGAGGAAGTAGGCAATAAGCCAGTTGTAAGCCTGTCCTATAACCAAGGAAGAAAATGACATTTTAAGCGTGCTGTACGTATCTCAAGTTTTTTTCCAGACAATCTAAAAGGATAACTACAGATGTGACAGCAAACATTTTACAACATTAAACCTTTTTGAGCTATTTTCACTGCAGATGCTCAACTGGCTGCAAATCCCCAAGTCTTGCAAGCAGGTATGTCAAATGTTAAATTTTCTCTTTAGTCAGAGTCATGAGGAAAGATGAGAGAGAAAGAGAGAGAGAATATTCCTGGTATCAAGTAGGAAATACCAGCACTGTCTGTGTCCGTGGGAAAGGCCCTGATCATCCACAGTACAGTTCTTAAAAATTACTTTTCCCAGAGGACTTGCATGTTAAATGGTTTGCTTGGAAAAGTAATATATTAACAACTACACTTCCAGTCAACACAGACAGATCACAAGGAAGATGTCTTCCTAAGCTAATGATCTGGAGTTAACACCATCCTGTTTCTTAGTTTAATTAAGAGATGAGTTCTTGTTGCTCTCAGACAAATTTGCCATCCTTCATGATTTGAAGCATAAATTTATGGCCCCCTTCCTGTGATGCTGCATATTCATAAGCAAATTCACTTCAGCTGTTAGTAGTAATATGGTGGGAAGGAAATTTCAGCGTACTGTTGAGCCATACCCCCACTTCAGACGTACTAGCTATGTCGAGCTCCTTACTACCAGTGTCCTTAGTGTATATGAGAACAGGGAAGGGGACAATCATTACAGTGCTAGCACCCCATTACTGACCGATAAAGATCCACCTTTTTCCCCCTTGGTCAACAAAGCTCACTTCCCACAGAGACAGGCAGGCAGCTGCTGAAGAGCTGCACAGGTATCTAACCCTGCCTGTACTGCAAAGGAAAGACAGCAGACTGGGACATTTAAAACTTTTAGTTCCCTTCCCAGCATCCTGACAGCTCTTGTTTGGTGCCTCACTTTGACCAGTTCACCAGACTGTCTGCACTCCCTGGCACAGGCTCTTCCCAAGCGCTTGGCTGAAGAGGAGGGTGAAGAGCAGTCCAACACCAGCTGGCAACCGCTGGATGGTTCTAGAAATGATGGAGCCAGACTCTTCAGGAGTGGCAAAGGGGGATGTGCAACAGCCACAAGTTGCTTTTTGGGAGGTTCAGAGGACCTCCAGAGTCCCTTCCAACCAACATTTCTATGATTCTGTGATTTCAGCCCAAATATGACAGCACATGTTGATGTATGGTGGAGGTGACTTCTAATGGTTGGTGCTTCTGGAGCTGGAACAGTCAGTCACTTCTGGTACTGTTACCCTAAGGACTTTTTATGACACACATCTGCTCCTGTATCTGCAGGTGCTTTCAGAAATGCCGGGAAAAAAACCCCAAACAAACCAAGGAACAGGATTAAGGACTACGAAAGAGTTGCAGCAATGCAATTATAGGGTAGAATTACCTGATGTGCCAGTATCTGTGTCTCAATGTATTTCTTATGAACAGCAAACTTTCTAATGCAAAACCAGTCAATATTTCTTCAATGTGCAACTGCATTTATAATTGCATAGCAAGCCTTGTCTTTAAAAATGTATTTTAGTCTGTAGAGACTCTAATTGTAATCTCAAATTTTGCTGGCTACTTAGTTTTTTGTAAGAGTGTGGTCAGTATTGATCTCGTGTAAAATTACACAGTGTTGGTTTTATGCCCTGGTTTTGGATGACAGTGTAAACTTTTACAAATGGCACAGCACCACGGGTATTGAGTCAAAAGTGCACGATAAAAAATTTTCAGAGTTCCCATTTTGATAGCTTTCTAAACTACCAGGCTAACCTGAAGTTCTCAGCAAAATTTAACCTCCTCCTCCTCATAAATCCAGAACAGCACCAGTGGATTTTGGCAGGTGTGCAAATGAGCTGGAAATAGCATGTACTTTAAAAGCTTTGCTTTGCCATTTAATCAATCGCACCAGCTGCTTATTGCATCGTATACTATAGCGCAATAGAGATTATCACCTAAATAATTAGTAATGCTATGAAGGCATAGCACAGTAATACAGTGGGTGTATATATAGTAAAAACGTGTGGGTATTTTATAACCTGATACGCGTGCCTCTTGGCTTCCCTCATCCCCAGCACATGTGAGCTTGTGCGTGTCACCTTGTGATGCTGGATCCAGAAGCACAGCGTGCTACTTCGTGGGAACTGCAGGGTCTCACGTGTATGAGCAGCTAGGGAAGAATAGATTTTCTTACTTAAATTCAGCAGTCTCGTAGGGATCTGGATGGCCAGGAAGGAGAGCAACCTGAATCTGAGGGAATATTTGACTCTGGCCATTCGAGCCCTATTCTGGACATTCAGAAGTTGTGAACTGCTTCGTTGTTAATGGTGTTTGTAGTCCTCTTTTCCACTCTCTTCAGCAGCAAGCGGAGACCCGAAAGCAGATGGGCTGAGATGCATGAGAACAGAATTTCAACAGTATCTGTGGCCTGGCTGCAAGCAGGCATTACTGAAAATCTCCTGAGCTACCCCATGAGTAAATATCTTCAAACATTTGCTAAATCTTTCTTCATCTGGTCCGTGTCTCTCTGGGCTGGATTCTTTAGTACGAGGCTGTCAGTGGGAGCACACTTCTGGCACATCTGGAGGAAGCACTTGTGACAGCCAAGACTGAAATTTAGGAGGCTCTGGCTGCAGCAGCGAGGCGATCCAGCACATCGATGAAGACCAGTGGGTCTCCGTGACAGAGGTCAGGCAGAATCCAATATGGTCAGGAAAGGCAATACCTCATGAGCCGACACAAACATTTCCTTGAAGTCAAAGGAAAACATTGATTTTCAGGAACAAATTACCTTCTTCCATCCCTCTTTTGTGTCTCTTTTATACATTCTGTTACTATAATGGACTATGTTTCCGAAGGCTTTGGAAACCTGTTTTCAACATCTGCCTGAGGTCACAAGCAAGAGGGATTTTAATGATTAAATTATATTGGGTGGATGTTTCCAAATGTAACAAAACTTCTTCCCGTGTGGGTACAATTGGCTGCCTCCACAGAGAAGCACGATGGACATAATCCTTTTTTAACCAAGATGGACAGCAAACATAATATGTCTTGCAATTTCTGAAGCCATTTTTAACTTCTGTAATTCTATGCTGCACGAAAAGGGAAAACATACGGAGTGAAAAAGAATGACTCAGGGGAACCAATATATCACGCCAAAAAAGGGCAAAGTTTCTGCTTGACATCAATTGTCAGTCCAAGGTTCACAATGGAAACTCTGTGGAAACAAGAGGTACCACAATTCCCACAGCTATTCCCGCAGAACCTTCCTTTTTTTGATTTGTTTATATTTTATCACAATATATACAGGAACAGACATTGCATCTAATTTTTGTTAGCAAGTCTAATATTGGTCTGTGTTTATATGCTAGATCCAGAACAGAAGCCGTGTGTCTACCAGGATGATTCAGATCTCTGAGACTTTAAAAAAAAAAAGAGCTTAACAAACAGAGAGAAGTTTTCTAGGAAATGTCAGAATTATTTCACTTTGTATGGAAACTGTTTTCATTTTCCACTTTATGAGAAAGTCCATACAACTTGCAGTATTGTTAAAAAAATGCTTCTTGAAACCATTGTGGAATTTGGGAAGCCAAGAGATGTGATAATATTTTGAAACATGATTTCCATTAAAGGCTTGATTTTAAAAAAGCCACTGACATTTTGCAGTCAGAGTTACAAATGTTTATGTCAACAGTTTTTTTCTCAAAGCTCAGTTTTAAAATAGTATGGTTTTCATTAGAATGCATTCTGTGTTCTCATTTCCATCAGTCCCACTCCTAAAGGCCTGATTGCTTTTCTCTGTCATTGGAGATGCTAAGAAATTGAGTTGTTGGTGGGTTTCCTTCCTTCCTTCCTTCCTCTTGTTCTTTCTTCAGAAAAATAACCATCTATCTGATGTCTGTGGCATCTAGAGTTTTAAGAAAAACCAAGAGGATGGTGATGATGGCAGAGTGAGGAAGGCAGACACTCACTGAAAGGGCTTCGTTGAGGTGTGCAGGAGCGTGCCAGACCCAGCGGCACATCCCAGCCATCGAGCAACAAACCGACAGCGTCCTGGACAGGTGCAATCACAGCTCCCACTCACGTGGACCGAGGAGCAGCCCCCACCTGGTACAATTATCCTAAAAGCCTCCACCAGGAGAGCCGGCTGAGGAGCAAAAGCCCTTGGGCCATGTAGGAAGCAATGACCTGAGCATGGAAGAAAATCACATCCAGAGTTGAGGCACGGGCTGACTGCGGGGAAGGGAGAAATGTGTGGAGCTGCAGGGCTGGGAGTGCCGGGGCAGCAGCCTCGGGGCGAGTGCCAGGCTGGCCCAGGGACAGGGGAGCTTGGCCCTGGCATTGGCTGCCGCAGAGCTGTCGGTGATGTGGGGCCGAGCAGAGGCAAAGCCGTGCTGTGGGAACCGGCTACAGCCGGGGAATGGGGGTGGGTGGGTGATGGCCCAGGGGAGGGGAGAGACCAGGATACGGCAGTCCTCTGGCCCTGGGCTGGAAAACCCCCATCCTTTGTGCCCCAGGATGGATTTACCTCAGTGGCTGGGCTGGGACCTGTTGTATTTATCCTCTTAGTCTGAGGCAGTGTGCTCCGGTCAGGGATCCTCTAAATTTCTCACCATCCTAGTGAAGTTGCTGCTTGCTATTCATTTGCTCTTCTGGGTGTAGAGGGGCAGAGGGGGATCTTACCCAAAGCTGGAGACCAAAGGGCCTCTGGGGGCTACCTACCCCCTTGCCTACGTTAGAGGCCACAGCTCCTCCTGCTCTCTGGGAAGCCAAGAGCGAGGGCCAGCTGGGTGGAGCATCGCCCTCCTGGACCAAACCATCACGGTAGCTATGGCTTCTCAGGTCTGACAGGTGATCTGGAGTGCCTTGAGAGGGGAGGGCTGCTAGCACCCACATACCAGTAAGCAAAACCCACCCACATACCTACACTTCTCACTCTTGCCTCTCACTGGAGTCAACTGCAACAAAATCAGTATTGCACAAACAGATGCAGCTCTGCAGTTCTGTATGTCAATGCTGGATGTTTCCCAGATGGTAAGAAGGTCTAGTCTAGGCTAAAACCAAACCAAAAGATCTCTCCCGAATCACAAGTAATTCATGTTTTTACTGCTTGAACTCAGAAGCAGCAGGGCAAAAGTCTCTGATCTCCCACTGCTGTGGATCAGGCATGGTTATACAAAGCCGGGCAGACAGCACTGCTGTGAGCCCAGTGTAAGGGAGCCCGGAGTGGGGCTTTCCCCTGTGCCCAGTTTGGGGCCATCAGCCCCTCTCTGGGGAGCAGGCAGAGGGCAAGCCCCGCTGACGGTGCACAGCCCGGGCAGCAGCCATCCCGGCGCGCAGCGGGCATGCAGAGCACCGAGTGGGTCTTACTTTCTGTTGACACTTCTCTCTGTGCTTTATTTTAGATTTTATGGCCTGCTGCTACCCGTGATATTACCTCACCCCTGCACTGACCACAGGAGCAAATAACTCGTTCTGCACACAACGGCGTCTGCCTGGATCCTCTCTCCTCAGAAATGCTCCCAGGAGCACCACTGCTGGGGTTTGCCATCAGGCAAACGGCAGGGAGCCCGCTTGTCCTAAACCCCACCGCGTACCTGCCTCCCATCACACTTTTACCCAACGCAGGGCTGGCAAAAGCGTTGGCGCCGGCTGTTGTTCCCTTTCGTTATTCCCGGGATGTGGGTGCATAAGGCAAAGCCACTTTCCGCGGGACAAGGGATGGTCCAGGCAGAGACTGTACATGTGAATACGCGCTGGGGGAACTCAGCCAGAACAAATTAGGACAAGACAAAAGGGACCAGCAAGGATTTTCCCATTGTTTCTCCTCATTCTTTTTCTCCAAGCGATGAAATAAATGACTCTAGGCTACACGCGCAGGCTGCTAAACCATTTTGATACAAAATTTTTCAGGCTTGAAATCTCAAATGAAAGGCAATCTTGTATTTGCTTCTGCTCCTAAGCCCTACAGTAAACATCCAATTGTCATTCTGCATGAAAACAAAGGCCTTGAAACTAAATGGGAAAAAAAAAACATTAGCAATGTTTTTCACATTCTTTCTTCATTACCATTTTTACAGCTTGATTCTTTATCTCAGTACTTCACTGCAGAAGTTATAAATTTTCATACTCCGGATTAAAGACTCACTTGAAGGAGAGGGTGACTGCGATGATCTAAACTTCCAAACTAGCCCATCTCCTTCGCACCGGCGGCTGAGACCCCAACGTGCTCCCGTGAATCTTGTCATTTACTGCATGTTGGCTTTACCATCATGGTGTGTTTTTCCTTTTGAAAAGGTGAAGAGAGAGCCAAGGACCTTCCTCTCCAGTCCCAGCTCTGATGTACACGCTCAGATGTCTCGACATCTGTATGTCTCTGCAGCTAGATTTTGGTAGTAAGGAAACTCTGCAGAGAAAAATCACCCCAAAATGGCTCGTTTTAATAACTCTGCCAACACGGGAGTGAGAGAAGTCCTTACCTTTGAGCTACACTTGTAGAGGGGGTGGCTGATGGAGTCAACGTAGTGATGCCTCATACAGCGGCTGGGGTCGGAGTCAATCATGAAGGAACTGTCTGTTTTACTGTCCGCATCTCCCATCATCGCCAGGATGGAGAGCATGGAAATCGAAGCCGCAAGTACATGATTTCCCATTGTCGAAGAACTTCTCGCTGGTAACAGCAGAGGGAGGCAGAGTATTAAAAAAACTCCAAATACTGGCAGCCAGTTCCTTTCCAGGATGGGGAAAAGTCTGGTTTAAGTCTCTTAGCTGTCATTCTTCTTCTCGAGTTGGAGTTTGCTGAGATTGTAATCCGTCAAAGAATCTCCTGCGTAGCTGGAATAAAAACAACATAAATCACAATCCTGACCAAAAAGACCTCTGGAGAAAAACAGACATAAATAATATTAAGGCACACAGGATTTTTCCTAGCCAAAATATACACTCTAAGTGAGCATCATTCCCACAGTAGGTAGAGTATATGGTATTAGGAAGATGTCAAGGCCTTGTTACTTTAAGCATTGCTCTATCATTTTACCTTTTGGCTTTTAACATCACAAATGGTGCGATGCCAATCGTTTTCACTTGGTGCTGTCCCCAATGGGTTCCCCTCAAAACTGGTGATTAGTAACACATCAGAGATTTCTGCAAATTGAAAGGGCTGTGTATCCCCTCAAAATGTTAAAGGGAGGGGGGCAAAGCTAGGCTGTCTCCTGCATCACAGATGGGAATTTCTGGCCCAGGTAGCAGATGGAAAGGCTGGAGGCAGGTTGACCCCTGGCTCTAGGAGATGCGTGTCAGTCTCCTGAAGAAGGGGCACCCCCGGGATGGAGGGATGCTGAGGGTCTGAGCCCCGGCATGAGCAAAGTGGTCCCCCCAGGAAGCTGGCTGAGCACCCACCTGCACCGCATGGAGGGCTGCCCTGGTCTCTGCCTGCCCTGCCCTCCTAAGCACCAACCTCACCACACAGGTGGGCATGCTTTACCTGCTTATTCCTCAAGCTGCACTTGCTCAGTGTCAGTCTCTTCCCCCTTCATTAAAGAGCAGCATCTGAAAAATACATTATATTCCATCATATCCAAGTACATCCCAGCTATCGATTGGGAAAAAATATATACGCAGGTGGAGTCATGTGGATATCCACCCAGGCAGCTGGATTTCTGGCACATGTTGGAGACCAGGAGATCCACCAGAAAAGGGGTGCAGGACAGCCCCTGAAATGCTGCCCGGAGCTCTGTGCCGGCAGGGGAAGGAGGGCATCTCCCTCAGCTGCTTCATTGCAGCCACCCGACCCTTCTCACAAAGCCCATAGTCTCGAATGAGTAATTTAATTTCGCTTTTACTACAAACAGCTATAGCTTAAAAGAGCTGTGAATTATATACCTGATGAAGCAAAGGGCAGTCATAAATACAGTTAAAAGCACGGGGACTTTCTGAAGAAACTTATGATAAAACAGTTCGCTGGTCACACAGAAATGCTCCCCCAGAGCCACTTGCCTATTTAAAAGGCTGATGTGTGCCTTCATTGCCTTATACAAGCCTCTTTCAAAACTGTTTTCTGGTTTGCTGGCGATACTCTAAACCGACGGATACTCATTTCCCAAACAGCCTGAAATTCCGAGGCCTCCCCACCAGAGTGCTTGATGATTTGTGTAGTGCGTTATAGCTGGCTCAAACTTGTGTCAGCGGAGCGCAGGGCAGTGAGAAACACTTCCAGAGTTCATCCAAGTTGGGAGCCGGGACTTGTCAGGCTGAAGGGACATACAAAGTCTCATGCTGGGAAGAAATGTAATTAGGGGTGCTCTGTGTATTAGATATTTTTTACAGCCTTTTTTGGGTTTCAAACTACTGTCCATGTGCCTAAGCAGGAAAGGAAAAATGATGTGACTGTGGATTTTAATAGACAGTATCTTTTTTTTCCGGAGTCTGACCTATGACTGGTATATTTTCCTCAAGCAAATGTTTTTTCGGTGGATGTGGCATTAAAAAAATACTATGTCTTTGCAATATAAGGAGCTTAAACAACCCTAAACACTTAGGATCTCAGATGCAATTATGCACAGTCTCATTCATGTCAATAAATATCCCTCCAAATATTTTAGCAGGGTAAGAGAGAAATCTCTCGGTCATGGGAGCTGGGACGGACTCCTTCCCAGAAGTGAACTGTACTGCTCTGGTTGATGCAGATGATGCCCAAGGATTAGCTAACAGAAGGAGCGATGCACTTTTGGGTTTTTTTTTATATTTAACCTTTTACCTACATTCCTATTCTTTATAAAGAGGCTGACCAAAACACGCTGCTTGGCAAGGTCTCTCTCCAACATAGTTAATCAGTATTACACACCCAGTAATTCCCTCTCTGTCCAAATATATTTCCTTGATATTGGACGGTCTCATCTCCTGTAATATTACATCCAGGGATCCCCATTTCCCACTGTCTCTGTCCCACTGTTAATTTTGTGCTTCTATATCTTTCTGTGTTTTTGATCAGTATGATTTAATACAGTGAGAGAAATCTGGAGTCCTGGCTTGGTTTTCAAAGGCTTATCTCTCTAGTTTTCTTCAGGAAATAATTGGATGACATAGAGTCTGCTTCATGAAAACACTCTGAGAAAGCTGGAAAGAAGCAGGGAAAAATGTGAGAAAAGGAAGACGTCTGTACCTTCTTCAGGATAAGCACAGCGCAATACAAAAAGTATTAACACTTTCACAATCTTTTCAAGTTGCCCTCCTACTTCCCTAGCAAAGAAATGTAGCGGGCTTTGGTAACAAAACTTTGCAAGAAAAAAAAAGTACTGGTATCACATATTTGTCAGGAAAAAGAGAGACCACGGATGTAAATGTGTCCCATCTTTTGTGAAAAAAACTGTGTCCAGTTGTTGATAGACATACTGGCAAAACGAGGATGTGGGTATTGGAGGCAGGACTGCGAACACACCAGTACCTCCTGACATACCTCTGTGAAGTAGACACCTACATTTTTCAAGTACACATGCCATAGATAATTGAGATAATATGGAAAAAAAAGTCTCACAGAGACATTTAAACATACAGAAATTACTGTGCAGATTTTTGATTTTGTAAAAAATGTCTACATATTTTCACTCAGGTGCATCACCGTGATGAAGTATGTTGACATGACATTTTCCATTTCCAGCTGATATTGTGCAATGGCATTTCACTTTAAATTAGCATTCCTTTTTTTATTTAAAGGTTGTATTCCTTTTGAAATGCTGTCTGAAATTATAAAATTGTAGGCATGATACCAGGAGTGACATATGTAGCTTCCCATCTATCCTTCTGTCCAAAACCAGAAGGAAGTACCCCTCTAATCATTAATCATTATAGCTGTACTTATGATGACATTTTTTTTCATTTGGAAAATACTTTTTTTATCAAAATCAATGATTTCACATAGACTTTTTTTTTTTTTCTTTTATTTGAGCTAGTTTTTCCTCTGTTTCTTTTCATGTGGAAAACGGTGGTAAACAGCTTGTCTCCCAAGCTAACAAAAAGGAAGCTAAAATGCTTCCTCTTTACAGCATCCTGTAAAGAAAAAGATGCAAAGGCGACTTCATAGTCTCAAACTGAAAATTGGCTACAAAAATATTTGGTCTAACAAGGGATGAAAATCACTACTTCCCATTTTTTCAGAATTCACTGATATGGGCATTACATGTGGTAAGTAATAGGCTTGTGGTGCCTGTTCCATATAACTAGATTTCAGGAATTGATAGAGACATAACATGCTAAAAGCTGTTACAGCTGTTACCTAAAAACTGCAGGAAAAAAGAGAAGACATCCCAAAGAAAGACCATATGAGTGTACAATCCAAGACCGTATTGCACATGGACATAGGGGCAGAGTTAGGGTTATTTTTCCAACTTTATGTTGCTATTAACTGCTTTTTGAATGCTGAAATAAAGATTTCTCATCATAGTCTTAATGTCATTCAGAGAGTGGTGAAGGTTAAGATTTTGTTTTGCTTTAAGGACAGAAGAAAATTCCATCATCTGGAATTATTTAGCCAGTCACTTTGTGAGAACATAAACAGAAATTCCCTTTTTGCTATGTATCTTGGAAAAAATAAAGAGCTGAGCAACTCTCCAAAGGTCTATTGGATCTGCACCGCTTTTACCCTGGAAGGTAGGAAGGGAGCAATGGAAAAGCTCATTTATGGTGTACTTCTACTTAGCTGTTCCCCGCCCCTGAGCCCTCTGAATTAGGCATGCACGTATGTTCAGCTTGGCCATCGCTTGCCGTGCATTTTCCATGTTTGAGACTCCTGCTTGATGATGAGGGTACAATTCGAGTCACTCAATGCCTTTTATGTTTTGGAGACTGCCAAAATCCCGTTGGAGCAGCAGTGTGTATATATAACTAAGCCCGGCCTTGCATGCTGTGCATATTTAGTAAACACAATTACTTGGATCCTACCATGTGGTTCCCTTATTCTGAATTTGTTATGTAAACAGAAGAGTTACAAGACTACTCAGTTTCTCCAAACGCCAACCCTAAAAAAGTGTCACTAACCATATACGTGTGTATATGTGTGTGTGTGTAGTTCACTGTTCTGACAAAAAAGCCATGAAGACCTTCATGAGACCAAAATGGATTCCTCAAGAATTTTATCTACCTGGAAAAATTTCGGCCAGAAGGATGAGGATTTGGGGGTTTTGCGCTCCAAGATCTGAACTGGAGTGGAAACGACTGTGATGGGCAAACTCCACCGTCAGGTTACACCAGGGTTTGCTCTGCAGGGTTAAACTCCCCAGTGCCGTGAGATGGGCCATGAAAGGGGATGGGGATGGGAAGGCAAGGAGGAGAAGTCTGTGCTGGAGACACCCTCCAGTCCCCCAGCCCCAGACATGGGGTAGCGCTGCCACGTCCCCACTGCTGCCGCCTGGCCAAAACGCCGGCATGGCCCACGGTGCTGGCATGGCCCACGGTGACCCATCACCGGGATTTCTGAACAACAGATCTGTGCTTTCAGCAAGCTTGGGGGACCAGTGTTTCTGCCCCTGCAAGGAGTTGCCAAGGCCTCAGCTGGGCGGTCAGCTGGGAAGCCCCTGTGTACAGAGCTGCCCCGTGCCTGACCACAGCTCCGGGAACCTCTTGGGAAGCACTCGGTGCTGTGGGACAAAATCATACGAGCGACCATCTGAGCAGTTTAAGAGAACTGTTTATCTAGTCGAAGAGATGACCTGAGAGAGATGCTGTGCCTGATCCTGCTTTCTGTTGAATCCACTCAGAGGCTTTATCAGCTGCATCGTATGTTTTAGCTCTGTAAATAAATGTAATTGTCTTCTCATCCAGTTATTTTACTGTGGCCATTTCTGTTCCAGCAGTGAAGTGGCTGGCCTCCTATATGTGCTGTCAAAATCCTTGCTTGGCTCTACAGCCGCCTTTCAAAGCACCTGACAAAGTCACCGAGCGGCCACGTGGCAGCCGGGATGCAGCAGGTGAACCAGGGAACTCCAGTGGTTTGTGAAATGCCTCCGCGCAGCGTTTGAACAGGTTTCTTCCCTTCCCGAGACAGGGAAAATACCAAACTAAATATTTTGAGTAAGATCCTTACAGGTCTAAATAAATGAAACGCTTCCCCGAGGCCTCATTGTGCCAAATGAGCATTTGCCCTGCTGACATCCAGCTGTGCTGAAGTTTGTCCCCTTTGACACCAAGGGAACGTTCTCACCCATCGGATGGGAGCTCCATCCACCCATTACCCAGCAGGTTGCAGGGCAGCCTGTGCCTGCAAGGCGGGTACATGACTAACACGCACTCCTGGCCAGAGCTGGCAGCAGCTAGTGGGCAGGAAAAAGGCAGTAGAAAGGAAAACTGGCTCAAAAGAAGAGACTTAAGCCTCTTCATCCGGTTGCCCACAGAAGGGAAGCACATCTTCTGGTCCTACTGAAGCTGCGCTGTCCTACCACCTGCCAGCCAGTAGCTGTAGAGCATCATCCCGTAAAAAACGAGAAGATAAACTGGACACTACCTCTGAGCAGTCAGAAATGTCAAACACGCTGAAAGTCCTGCACATCATTTTCTGCTGTGAGGCTCTGCTAAGTCTTTTAATATTTCAGAAGACGAATGCCTGTGACTGTAAGCAGACTGAAAAAAATAGGAAGACCATGGTATTTGAAGCATAAGAAACAAGGTAGTAATTGCAGCAAATATAATGGAAGAATGCACTGCTGCAAGCACCCCTGAGAGCATCAGCACCCATGGGAGTGGTTCCCCGGGCTTCGATGGGGCGGCTCATGCGAGGCCCCCAGAAGTGCTCACGCGACGAGGACCCGGCGTATGAGGTGGAACAAATTAAGCTGAACAGCACTTGAGCTGGCTGAGCCTCCCTCTCCTTTTGAAGTTTCCAAGAATATTTCCAGTCCTTCAGGTAGCTAGGAGAGGGGGAGCTAACAGTGCCTTCGCGCTCGGCAGTCGCAATAACAAACTCCAGTGGGTACTGCAGGCTGGCACTCCGCCAGCAGACAGGCACAGGCCAACATGGAGAAAAGGTTTTTAATACACTCGCAAAGAATAACTACTGGTGGACAAAAGGGCGCTTGTATTTTTATTCTTTCCTTTTCCTGCTTCCAGGAAACTTTAAATAGATTGATTAGGGGCATGCATGGGATCTCTCCCTAATGAGCTAGTAGAGCCATTTAATGGTGAGGTGATGCCAGCCTTGGATTCTTTCTTTATTTTTGTGTCTTGCTGAATATCAGAGCAGTCATAGTCTTGAGCCTGGGACAGGAACTGAGAGAAATACAGTTTTCCACTTGCCCATCCAGAGGGTGCTGGATGGGATCACTCCTCGGTGAAGCACCAGGAGCAGAGCCGAGCTGTCGGAGTCAGGCTGCCCATCCCTCTCGGGAGGCAAACCAGCAAGGGTGGCTGCTGGCTAAAGTGCAAATATTCCCAGCCGAGCATTAGCTATAGGATTTGCTTCAGTAATTACCTCTACTTTAGTCTTATGACCCAACATGAGGCAAAATGACTCTTGGCCAAATTACAAGTCGCTGAGAGGTCTAGGGCATTCAGGCATGTGTCCTCTACCTGTTGGAGTGTGTTACAGGCAGGTGGGCAGTTTTTGTTCCCTGTCTTTTACATATTTTCTAGACAACTCAAAGGACTGTAGTTATCAATAGATGCAGGAGTAGGAACGGGTTTCTTGTTCTTTAATACTAAGCAGAGACATCCCTGCCACTGGGACCAGCAGAGAGTGCTATGCATGCTGGAGACAGCACATGATTGAAGGGGATGCTCCTTCTTTTCTCACCCTAGGGGCAAAATCCTCTCTTCTTTTATACACAGGAAAAATTCAGACCACCATCCATATACCTTGGCTTCTGATAATTAAGGAACCTAAGTATTTGGCTCATGATAACAATAGTATGTCTTCTAACAAGGGGAACAGCATTCCCCTAGGTCCCACTCTCTTTGAGCCGTGCTGCTATGACAGTAATGTGATTGTCACTGCCATGGTATGCTTAACCTTTGCCAAAACCAGAGCTGAGGCATTAACTCAGATCCTCAACTCACATGTCTTACAGGGCAACATAACCTGTGCTGCCTCCGCACTGCCGGACCAACACACAGTTTGCAGCTCAGTAATAATAAGCATGTAAATGTGACAAGCGTAAACCGTAACAATGATTGATGCAAATAGAGAAATAACAAAGAGAAGCTGAAAAATAGCGATGCGGTGGAATTCCTAGGACCGGTATCTCCATGGCACCCTGACACCAGAAGAAAGGCTACGCTTGTCTATGGTAGAAAGGATCTTTGCGCCACGTAGTGAAATTCCAGCAAACAGGACAAGGACTGATGGTGTCTGGAAGTGGTAGTGCCACTGCTACCCGGATAATAGTCTGAATTAGATTATGTGAAAAAAGAAGGAATATATAGACGGCCAGCTGCTCAAAGGCTTACTACAACCTTGCTTTTATTGTTCTGCTAAGTTAGAGGTGGGGCATCAGAGGGATTCCTAACATACCACTACTGAGAAATTTTAATATGTTCCACACTGACACATATAAAAAGGAAATAACAGCTGATCATGGTCAGCGGAGACTGCAGCATCTCTTCATATGCATGCACAGAAGCATGGGCAAAGTGGGGTGCTCTTGGCCAGGAAGACTCGAGTACCCCAGCTAACCTGACCCGACTAAGCCTTTCTCCTGCCATTGAGCTGAGTTTCAGCGATAGGGCTGCCGGGCGGGAAACAAGAC
>NW_009624706.1:73137-97227 GCF_000690535.1 Cariama cristata | reverse complement strand
AAGGGTGATCTGGGTATGGCTACTCACCCCATCCTGAGATACCAGGACGTGGAGAAGGGCAGGGGAGCTGAGAGGCTGCACATTTAACGCTGATGAAAAGAAACACATGTTTACACAACTGACAATGATCCAGTGGAACAAGATATCACAGAGGGCAAAAGTTTAGCTGGGCTCAGCAAAAGGACCTGTTATGTATGGGAGGGTTACAGTCGCAAGGGTTTTATTTTTAAAGAGTTTTTGGAAGAGTTATAAGCTCTCAGGACTCTGAAAGTTCAGCTGATGGGGTTAGGGAAAAATCCTTCGCCACAGCAAGTTACCCTGTAGCTGCCTGCCACAGGGTCTCTATGTCTTTCTTTGATGTGGCCGCTTCCAGCCATGCTCAGGAGGTGGATTGCTCAAATAACATGGGACTGTGGCGCAGTCTCATGTAGCAAAACTTTTCTAAAACTCATACAGACAACTCTTGCCTCGTACTCAGCAGGACATTAGAGGCAGAGGAATTTGTAGTATTTGTAATACATCTATCTCATATTTATAATTCTAATTACAATGGTAGTATTGGGGGGGGGAAGGTTGTCTTTTTTCTTCTTCTTTCAGTTAAACAAATAATCCACCAGACTTGTTGCAAAAACAAATGTCTCAGTGGCTTCATGCAAGCTTTGCAGCATAGATAGTCAACTCCCTTCAAGGTCCAAGAACAACCCTGAGCGCTTCCTAGTGCATCGGAGAGCAGAAGAACCAGGCAGGGGACACAGTCGGCCCCAGGGGAAATGGGGAACGAAGGCGAATCCAGGAGAACTCCCTGTCAAATCAGTCACCGCAGGCATCAGTGCAAGACCCCAAGGAGATGGCTCGTTTCCCTCCCACCTGGGCAAAAGCGATTGCAATCCTGGCAACTCAAGCACGCACGAACATACAGATGCTATCACAAGCCTTGATGGCACACGAGGGATTGCTCTGGTGGGGCAGATGGCTTTTGCGGAGATCAGCCACGCGTAGGTAGCTACCTGGGGTATTGCTGCTGCGAGCTGCGAGCTGTACACAAGACTGGCTGTAACAAGGATCCTGCTCTGGGAGGGGGAACCATCTGTGTCCATGCCTCTGATCAAACCAGGCGCTGCGCAAACCCTGGACACCTATGTGAGACATCTTCAGGTAGAGATCTGAGCTTGTAACTAATCAGCAGCAGCCCCTAATTGTATCCCTTCGCTAAATCTAATTGCTTTTTAGTTTGTAAGCTTGAAACATCTATTCCTTCGACATTTGTGTTTAACGGGAAAATCTTAAAGCATCTTCTTATAACACCAGTAGTGCAAATCAGATTCCATTATTCCAGCAAAAGCATGCCAATGTATTTATCAGTCACACTGGGAACCCCTGATTCAAACTGGTGAGTAATTGCTCACCAAATAGTTCTATTTAGGTCGAGGGAATTATTCATGTGTATAACTGCTCACAGATATGAGTAAGGTCCCACAGCTGGACCAGAAGTGAACATTGTTAGTAATTCAAAAGAAAAAAAAAACAAACCCCAAAAAACCCCCAAAAATCTAGAGGTCCTAAAATGTAGATGTTCTTTCGAGGAGGGACAAATAACAGCCCTGTGATTATTACATCTGCATTTATTGACCTCACCAGGCAGCTGGCTTGCTTCTGTTAGAAAATAACTTTGCAATAAGGAACTGATTTGAAATAAATTTGTCCCCACTGCTAGTTTTAAATAACCATTTGCCCGTCCTTTTCCAGTATGGAGAGTTCTCCCCTCCCAGCCACTGGGACAGTTACAAAGCTTTAGGAACTGTCAGTAACATTTAGCATAAAGGGAACATTTTTTCATCTTTAAAGAGCTGCAGAAACCTTAACAAGTTACTTGTCATGCCGTCTGTCCCAGGCAGAAACAAATAAGACGTGTTATGGGGAGAAATTTAAATGAACTTGAGGGGTAGGATAAGAAATCTGCCCGACAGTCCCGCAAGAGTCAGTCCACACACATCGTCTCACAAATTCAGATTTGCCACAAGAAAATTACCCCCCAACACCGACTCTTTACTGACACTACAGCAGTTAGCTAACGTAGTGCTGAGATTGGTTTTCACATGGCCCATCTTCATTACTCTGTTTTTTGCTACTGGACCCATTCGTTTGAACTTTTATAGGATGAATTCACTCACCTGAATCCTTGCAGGGGGGACGGGGCTTTCTTCCTCAGCCAGTCTTTCTCAGGGCAGTGTCTGTTCCTGCGCCTCGCAGTTACACTACACCGACACTTTATCGCCGGGCTGGGAACAGTAAAACTCTTCTTTTGTCCCAAAGACACAGAGAACAGTTACACTCGTGCCTCTGACGCTGATACACAGCAAACTGAGCTGCCGGCAAAGAAGGAGAGCCTCCCTCTCTCCTTCAGCAGGCGGTCTGGGGTCCTGCAGCATCCTCCCGTGTCAGCCACCGACCGCACAGCCACGCTGCATTACGTGTCGCGCCGACGGCAGCGGCTACCTACTAAATATACCCCTCGGCGTTACAGCAACGGCAAACTCTGTGGCTTTCCTCATAGGTTTCAGCCAATCAAGAGTGTATGTTAAATCTGTCCTAATCCATAACCAGTGCTGTCCGGTCCATAGGAAAGCTTTCCAGAAGTTTGGATAAATAATAATGTGCAAATTAAGAGTGCTCCTGCGAAGCATGACACACAAAGCTAGAAATAAATATTGCCTGTTGTTTCAAATTATTCTAAGCACTCCGGCAGATGACTGGCAAGAGAACGGCATGCATAAGTAGTGATAAAAGTAAACAGTCCAGCTTTAAACTAGCGGGCTTGTCTATGTTCATAGAGCCCTATTGTAATGGGACAAAGAGGGTGCCGGCGATACCAGCGCTCTCCGGATGAATTCAGGGCAGAGTCCAGCGCGTCCATTCACTCCAACGCCGTACGGCTAGGACCAGCGCGGAGCTGCCGACATGAGCCCAGCATGCTCGCAAGAAGAGATGTATAACCAAGTTTCTCGGAAGCACACTGGACTCCGTACAGGCATCCTTTAGACAGGAGATACAGGTAATGATACAAGGATAAGCGGGAGATGCAGGTACTAGAGCTGTGTTGATTCCACATCAACACATTTTAATTTAAAAAATGGTACAAGGAGAACATATGTTTGTCAGATAAAGAGATTAAGCACTCAGTTTAAGTCCATGTAATACTCAAAATCTGGAAGAATCTCTTATTTGTGTGCTTACCTTTGGAAAATGCACCGCTCCTTCCTCCCCTCAAACTCTTCAGAGAGCTAAAAAGAGGTCCTGTTACTTCCAAATGCTTTTGTTCTTCCGTCCCTCTGTCACATGGCTTGCCTTTTATATTTGCAACACACAAAAGTTAGGGCTGTTGTTTAAGAGAGAGAGGGAGAGGGAGAGGGAGAGAGAGGGAATGTCAAATGGAAAAGTGCCATTGCAGTCGTATATCAATCAGGGCAGCGGCAGCAGCAGCTCGCTGGCAAATGGGAATTCCACAGAAATGTGAAGCTCTTGTTATCTGAGAAATCACAAAACACCACCAGCCAAGCTCCCCTCTGCAGGGACTTATTATTATTGGCAAGCCAGGAAATAGAAGGAAATGTAGGCGCTGGGTTTTGTTGTTGTTATTGTTTCGGATCTGGCGATACGTACGCTGTGGCATATGTAAGCCAGTGGAATATAAATCCTGAATCAAATTCCTTCCTAAACAAATGCACTGTGTGCAAGAGAAAGCAAACCACTGAGAAGCAAGGTAACAGAGCTAAGTGAAGAATCTGAAAGTAACGATTTAAAAAATTCGGTATCTGTTTGCACTTGGAAAATATCCATAAGAAAACTACCTTTTCCCTGGATTATTCATTAATCTCCTTTTTTTCCTGAAAGGTTTTTCTTAGAATTTTTTAACTGTGATTGATCTCAGATATCCTTAATTCAAGCTGTGCTGCTTCACTACAATTGCTCACCTAAATCATCTGACATTCCCTGGCTCTCCAGTCGGGTAAGCAGACAAGCATTTTCTATACAAATACTTGTCTGCAAATCTGCAATTCCAGTGCCTCAGATAACCTGCCCTGAAATCCTGAAGTTCCTCTCAAATAAACTCAGAAGTTTGCTCACAGAAGCAAAGTATCTCGTTGCTTTACCCACCTTCCTCTGAAGAACGCCAAGTTTGAACATGGTTATCTTTCAAACCTTTTATATACATATTGTGGTTTTATGCAAAAAAATGAATTCCCTGAGGGGCTGAAGGCAGACTCCATCCATGGGAAGACCCCGCTTACAAGAAGCACGTCGCAGGTCTGGATGCACCAACCCCTCTTCTCTTCTTCCGCAGCGGAGTGCGTTTCACTTCCCTTTGGAGTGCCCCGTAGTCATCCTGCGGCATTACAGAAAGCACAGACCTTAGCTGGTTAATTAAAAAATAGGCAACATAGCTGGTCATTCACAAGCTGGGTCTGTTCAGAGGCACTGGCCAGCAGATGGACGGGGTCCTGTGTCGATTGTGTTTGAACTCTAAAGGAAAGTTGGTATTTGATGGATGATGTTATTAGCTAAATGTCTTATGTGGTATAAGATCAAAGAACAGATGGAAATTATGCCTTAAAAATAGAATAATCTAAAAGGGGAATGGCTTGTAGATGAGTAAGCATCATGGAAACAATAAAGGAGACATTCTTTGGCTTGCTTTGCTGCCGAGCCAGGTTTGGCTGGTGGGATAAACAAATGATCCACTTAGGACCGAGATTCTCAGGATGTGAGTTTTGCTGCACATTTTTTCCCTCATATTCAGTGTTTATATTGTTTTGCCTCTTAAGTCAAGCCCGGGTCTCTCTCCCTGACCATATGTGTATCGGCTCTCTGCCTCCCTCGCAGATGCCACCGCGGGCACCCAAGGTGGATGATGGCAGAGCTCACCAGCACCTTTGCCTCGTTGTAACTGCAGGCTGAAATGTCACTGATGCTCTGGCACTACGCTTACCTTAAACGGATAAACTACACATAGCAATCTTTTTTAATTTAGCCAACACCTTTTAAAATTCAGGCTGTTGGCCCTTTGGTCATTATGCTGCCGGGTTGTCTCTCTTTTTCCATGGGCGAGAAAGTGGCTCATGTATTCCAGTTGCTTGCACTAAGGACCTGCCATGGGCAAGGCCTGGCTAAGCAGTTTCTGGATTAAATCCTCCAGGAGACAGTAGATATCCTACTCACGGTCTTCACTGAAAATGATGCATATGTTTTTTACTGGTGCAGCTTAGGTTTCTTATCTTTGCATCATCTACAGGTGACAATGTCTGTATTAAATGTTTGTTGGGTGCTAAGCATACTTTAACGCTCCACAACTATCAATAATACCTCAAACAGCGGTATTTTTGAGAAGTAGTGCTCAGTGGTTTGCTACCACAGCTACAAATTCCTAATACAGGAAAATCTGCAGATATTGGACTAAAAATTTTTCAAAAAATTAAAAGTGACTTTCAATTTTTTATCTTCAGCTTCAAGACCATGTTTGGCAGTAAGTGGAAGTTAATCAGCAGTTAATTGACCTCACAGGCTGGTGACTTATAAACTGATGCTCTCATTTGTGGCCTTCTGAAAGAACTTACACATGATCACGAGCACAAAAGTAGAAGCGTCAAACGTAGCCTCCCCCCACCTCAAGAACACTACGGCCCATAACTTTTTCATAGCTGTTCATAAATCTTCAGCCTCTCTCAACCACTGTGACTTAATCCCACCCATAAAACCAGTCATTTTAAAGAAACAAATAAAAGCGGAAAGCACAGGAGCCCAGAGCTCGGTTTTCAAAGATGATTAGACATCTGAGATGACCCTAGATATTAGATAAGATTTCCAGATTATCTGAAATATCCTGCTCCCGTCAATTCTGATCCGAGTTCCTTTCGGAGGGAGTTTATGTCACTTAACGATAGTTGCCTGAAAACTAAGTTCAGGCTCTCCCAGCAGCAGATGGAGAGTTTCCGTCCCAAATTACTTACAGTCCAGGCCAGTTTCAGGTTGGCATCAATAACAGTTTTTCTCTCTGTGAACAACCAAAGATATTCTGCTGACCCAGTTGGACTAAGTATCTATTTTTTTTAAATAGATAAAACTAGGTGAGATAAATCCCTCCCTCAAGGACTCAGGCTGTAATTTTGAAGAGATGAAGATCCACCTCTGCAAGGAGTTCTACCAACCTTCCTGGTTCCATCCCCATAAAATGCATTGCAGACCTGCAACCTCAATTTGCAGATTTCATTATTCCACCACTGTATGACCTACAAGGCTCATGTTTGTCCTCAGAAAAACATTGTTCTACCATTAACTGCCATTCAGTGGGACCGAATCATTTGCCCCGTTGGCATCATCATGCACCATGTTGCTTCCTCAAAAAGCAGGATTTCACCTCTCCATCGGTGCTTAGAAAAGACAAGCTGAAGAGCCTGACAAGGAAAACAATACACCAAGGAGAGATCTGGGATGAACAGTGGCTTGAACGTGTCTGTGGGAGAGGGACAGGTAGCAGTCAGGCAGGGGAAGGTTAGCATGAGTGATACGAGTGCACGAAGTCACTGCTCTGCCCTCCTGATGAAAGTTGCTGCCTGCCATTAGTGACACTTGGGCTTCTCTCCACTCACCACAGACCCGTGATGAACAGTTTGTATAGGACAAATGAAGAAATCTGGATTCCTACACATTTTTAAGCCTATGTCCCTCATGGTTACCCACTCAGGTTTTGTCTCTACGTTACCTTCAGCTCCCTGACCCCTGCATCTCTTGATGATGTGTGATGTTGCACCTTGCCCTTTGCTCCCTCCCACAAAATTATCAACCGCTTTTAAACCCCCTCCCAGACCTCTGTCTGAGCAAGGGGCAGCATGCCCTCACTAGTTAGCAAGCACGTGCTCATCACCCAGCTGGCTGTGGCTCCTCACCTCCTGAGACTGCCAAACTGTGGGTGCTTCAGTTTCCTTCTGCAGGACAGCAATAGGATGCAACACTCGTGCCTAAGCACCACAGCTCCTTACATGTCCAAGAAATTGTCTGGAAACGTAGTTTTCTCGAAGACCTCTGCCTTGTTGTTAAAACTGGTTGAAATTGGGCAGCTGGTTGAAAAGGCGATGGGAGAGAGTAACGTCAGGGCAGACAGACAAAAAGACAACTCAATCCTATGAGACAATCATAAATAAAAGAGTAAACATGGGGTTTTTTTCTGCCTTTAGACTTTGGAAGGTAGAGTCTCTTTCTCCTGGAAGATACTGTGGCCACCATGATCCCTGTCCCCATCACCTTTGGAGTGACTGGCTGCACCTCTCCGGTGTCCTTTGCCACTACTTCATATCTAGTGGAGAAAGAGGAAAGCTACCGTGTTTCTCTGGATCTCAGCAATATTGATCAACAGTTCTGCAGGCACTTGTGGGATTTATGCATCCTTCCTGAAGTCAGAGATCTCAGTCCCAGCTAGGGTCCTCTTATTGTCAGTGGAAACCACAAATAGGTACTGCCCGAAGGGCTGTTTGCTTGCTGATGATAGGATGAGGTGGAATTGCCTTTTGACAGTATCTATTTATCTCTATTAATAACAAGGGGAGCCAGGAGTGACTAGTTCAGTTTTAGTCATCCAGCTGTGAGATGCCTTGGTTACAGCAGATGAATTCCACCTTTAAGGTTGTTTCAAATTGTCTTATAAGCACATGCAGTAGATACATAACATACCAGATATCTATAATTGTACATAGATCAATGAAAAATATCGTGCTTTTTTGCCAAGGCTGCAGGAAAAGTTTTGTGTCAAACAGTGTGGGATAATGACGCTTGATGTGCAGTGGGCAATTTGCAGTGTATTTCTTCCATCTGATAGAAGTAGAAAGCCAACCTTCCCTCTGTGAAGACTGGTCGTCTCAAATGCTTATCTGAGCAGCAATGAACAGTTATGATGTGTCCTACAGGATCCCCAAACCACATCTAAAAGCAGGCTGTACCAACCCCAGTCCCTTGAAGGAAGGAGTTACAATCATGCCGCCAGCTTTTCAACGTGGAGTTTGGGACCTTGGGATATGGCCTACATATGATGCCTCTGGCAATTTCTCCCATGTTTCTCCAGCATTTGCATCTCCACCTCCCCATATGGGTGATATATGGTATATATGGTGCACCCTGGGCACCAAAGTTGGTCTCTCTACCCCACCATCCCAAACCACGAACAATAACGTTTCGGCTGTTTCCTGTCCCCCGTGTTCCTCAAGAGGTCCGAGTTTGTCAGAAAGTCCTAAACAGCGTCCAGTGGCACAACTGGCAGTTTTGCCTGAGTACAAACGGGGGGTTAATGTTTCTAAATGTGGTTTAAAGTAGCTTACCTCAGCAAGGGTCAGATCCTGAGGGCTTTCTTGTAGTTTGCATGTCGCTGAGGGTCAGACAGCGGCTTCATTTCTAGGACAGTTTGCACAAGAGAGAGAAAACACTAACTACGATGGCAGGAGTATCTCCACTTAATTAAGAAGGGCATCGTTGCCTTCCTCAGCATAATATAAGGTTAGGACTGTGATTTGAACAACATTTCCATAATGACAAAAACCTTCCCATAAATTCCCATAGAGCTGCAAAAATGACCTAGCAATATACAGCCAGATACTAATAATGGCAACCTTGTTTTGTTGCAATCTCCTGCCGGTACCCACATGATGTGATTTTCTTGCAGTAAAAATGCAATAAGGAAAGTGGAGAAGATATTTTTCTATGCTATTTAATATGAAAAATTAAAGCCAATTGATTTCTCTGCCACTCAGGTTTGTGTGGCCACTCCCAGTGCAAAACTTCACGTTTAAAGAGGAAACATTAAATGAAAGCCAGTCTCAGCTAAACAATTTGGGTTAAAACTACAGGGCAGCTTGCCGTATATGAAGTTGCTGAGAAGAAATACTATTTAGAGCAGGAAATTGGTGATTCGTAATTGACATTAACTCCAGTTACCATCCAATGTGCATGCTGTACTTCATGTGAAATTATTATAAGCAAAGAAAGGCCATTCCCTTGAGCAAGTTCAAGTTAATGTTTAGGAAACCATTTAAGTTATTATTAGGACAAAAGTCATTATGGTGGAATGGTCGGATGCTCAGACTGCGCCCTCAGCTGCAAAACCTGTGCATTTTAATACCTCTTTGCAGGTAGCTCTTCAGACCCATGGTCATTTTGGCCAATTCACTGAAATCCCAGCTTCACAAATGTCCCCAGTCAAAACTCCCACCTACTAAACAGGGCCAGAAACAAGTCTTTTTTGGGTACTCCCTGTGGGCAGCTTTCTAATTGCACCGAAATCCATGCTAGGCTTTAGTCTTACACACACACACACAAGTCCCTTTGAACTCAGATGAATTCCCGGAGCCCCAGCAGTTGGTGGGAGCAGAGCCACAAGGACATGTCCGTACACAGCTGCACGCGGACCCTGGCTTCAATGCAATATATACCTATGCTGGCGGATGCCAAAACTGCAGAAGGCAGCTTGCTGCAATTCAGACTGCAGAAGGAGACAGCCCAGGAGCTGGATCCTCACCTAATGTGGCTTTTGGTGCAACCTGTGACCTTGCCCTAGGTGGAAATTTGGTGCCACCACTGCCTGGTCCTCGACAGCTGGATGCTTTGCTTTCTGGTCTCCACAGCAGAGGTGAAGCTCACTGAACTTCCTTAGAGTACTGCAGTTTGTTCAGTCCAAATGAACACAGGAACTTAACTATTCCACATTAATAGAAGCCTAGAATAAGGAATTAAATAGATCTTGTTATGGATTTTGATGTGAGTGAGGTGTTGGCACCTTATGCAATTTTTTGTGATTTTTTTTTTCAAATAAAAGCAAGAATATCTTTCTGATATAAAATATACCTCAAACTAAAAGTGTAAATCAGAGGCAGACTTCAGGTACAGAAAGACAGCAAAGGCTCATACGGTTATAAATGTAAGCGCCTCTGAACTTGAGAAAAGCACTTTAAACCACTGCCTCATTACTACCTTTAGAAAAGAGTGATTTGGGTTCCTCTCTACACGGAGAGATGCTCTGCAGGCCCCATGCTGTGCGTGACCAAGTACTCCATCAGAAAAGCCAGTCAGTCCCCACGACTGCTCAAGCTCCTGGGGCCCTGCTGACTGCAGGGGGATGCTCAGGGCACAGAGGGGTGACCGGTCACGGAAAGCCAAGGGGTTCACCGTCCTCCTCGGCCGCAGCTTGGGCTGTGATGAGCAAGACAACAGAAGGAATTTTTTTGGGTAGCCAGGAGAGCAGCGCACAGCCTCAGGAGCAAAACAAACTAGGAAAACATTCTTTGTGTAAGACCAGAGATGGCAAAAGACCTGACAGAGCTGAAAGACGCTGGGGCTGAAGAGGACACCAGAAGAGGGTATAAACTGGTGAACTGAGAGTCGAGCACAGTAAGGGTAAGAGAGGTTGCCAGCAGAAGACAGGAGAGGCAGGAGAAAGAGCCGTTCCTTGGTGTTTCCAAATAATCTTTAGTTCTGCCAGGCAAAGAAACCATTGTAGAAATGTGAGTCCCGTACCTCACCTGAAAGCTAAAAAGATAAATAAGAGGTTTTCAAATAGAGGGTGCAAAAAGGAAAGTTTGCCTTCATGTGGCAGAGCCAAAGCTGCAGCTTCAGGAGTGGACCTTGGCAAGAGCCTCCCTTGCGATTGCTGCCTGGGGCAGAGCCTGGAGGTTACCGCGGGAAGCAGAATTAACTCCGGAGAAAGGAATTAGGATTTGCCAAGCGAAGGAAGTCAACCAGAACAGACTGTGAGGCTGATGTAAGAATGGCCAGAGACTCTGAAAAGAGCCCCGAAATGGAAGGGTAAGCTGAGTCTGCTGCGCTGGGAGACACGGAAAGACCACATATGATGCACGTGCCTTGGCAAGCTGCAGTTACGGCAACGTTTGGGAAAAGAAGCAGGAATTGCAACAGATTATGTTGTCTGAGAAAGAATCAACATGAACCTATGGTGCACAGCATGGGTGAGGAGGATGGTGACAGCACCATTAGAGGGAAGGGGCTTATTCAGAGGAGCCATGAAAAATGCTGTGGCGTAAGATAAAAGGACAACCAGGCCGTAGGCAAATGGCAATAATCAATTTTCAGCTGGACAGAGCTGCACAAGCTGATAAGGTGTCTGACAGGGTTACGAGCACTGAAAGAAAAGCTACAGGCAGCGTAAGGTAAGAAAAGAAAGGGCTCAGAAGGGCTTCTCCCCACTGGAGGAGATAAAGGTGTGTGGAAATGAAAGGGAGCGTTCATAACAGTGTCGGGGATTTTTAAAATGTCACATCCTTGGTCAGGTAAGAAAAGAAAGGGCTCAGAAGGGCTGCTCCCCACTGGAGGAGATAAAGGCGTGTGGAAATGAAAGGAAATGTTCATAACAGTGTCAGGGATTTTTAAAATGTCACATCCTTGGTGTCACCCCCAGGGTGAATGCGCTGGGGTCAAAACAATAACGGGAAAGGCTGAGGGACTCCAGGGAGTAGAGGTGGTCTCTGCAAACGGCAGAAGAGAGCACAGAAGCCCTTCACCCTCCCCATCCCCACTCCAGGGGGATGGCCGGAGCCTCTCCCCGCCAGCCCAGGGGCAGGGCTGCAAACCCACTTGCAAACGGCAGAAGAGAGCACAGAAGCCCCTCACCCTCCCCATCCCCACTCCAGGTGGATGGTTGGAGCCTCTCCCCACCAGCCCAGGGGCAGGGCTGCAAACCCACCGCTCTGGGAATCAGCGGTCCAGGGAGAAACTCAGCCCTGGATGGACTCCGCATCCATCCACAGCAGGACATGTCACTTCCCTAACAAATAAGGAAAATGAAGTCAGTATGTGAACAGAGCATGTTTTTCCTCTCCTCCCAGAGGGGAATGGCTTTTAGGAGATGGTTGATACCGCACTCTACACCTGACACACCAGGCAGTGCTCTCAGGTAGGAGCTGGTATCAAAACAGCATGCATTCAGCATCCTCATTTCAGAGATGTCCTTGCCTCACTGCCTGGTGAGGCAAACTGGAGGTGTTTCTCAGGAAAAGAAAACTCTCAAGAAAAGCCACCTTTTGACTGCATAAAGCTTCCAGTCTCCATATACAATCTTGTTGTCTAAAGGAAACAAAATCTACAGATCTGAGCTCAGGAAATGGCTCAGCCAGGGCTGCAGCAAAGCTAACGACGACTGTCAACTCCATGCAACAGAAATCGCACGCCTGGCAGGGGGAATAGCGAGTGTGCAGGCAGATCGCAGTAGGGCTGCAGTAATTACTGATACATCTATCCCAACAGACAAGGAAAGGATGCAAAGTATCCCCATCCCCTGGATGGGGAACCTACCCGCAGCATCACCTAGATGACAAGGCTTGTGGGCGGCTCTAGCCAGCGCTGACGGTGTGTATATTTTAATAAAGACTTTGTGAAAGAAGAAAAAAACCTTTAAAGAATCCTTGACCCTGCACCACTGTGAGAGTAAGCTTAAAATGAAATTTCTCAGAGACATCTCTAAGCAGAGGATGAGAGAGTCCCCTGCCTGGAGAGCAGCATTTTGTGCATCCCGCACAAGGTGCCTCTCCACAGCCCTGCGAGCAAAGGAAAAGGCAGACCTGGATGTCATCTTATGGAGTATGGACTGTGATTGCCAAAGGCTCTGCCCAGGATCTCGCCCTACAGTTCAAGCTGTTGGCCAGCATGAAGGGACCAGGTATTCCCACTACCTAGTAAGCATTAAAGCAAAAATTTTCAGTCCTAAAAGAAATCTTTGAAGGTTGAAGGACACAGGAAGGGCAGTAAGGGTCTGGGCATGTTGCTAACTATAAAAGGCTGATGCAGCAAGCTCAGATGTGGGTTTCTGCTGGTCCATGCTGCATAAGTGTTAGCCCACTCCTTGGCTCTCTTCTGGGCCACCCTAGCTGGCTGCTTCCAAGACAAACATCCCAGAGAAGGAAACAGGACTTACCGATGTTGCTGTAAGCCTGTGGCCTTGGGACCGGGACTCAGACACATCAATTGAAAACCCTTGGAAAACAGGCAGAAAGATTTGGGGTTTGCCTGATGTAAGAATATCTGACGAGGGCACAGCCTCAAGGGGACAGGTCAGACCCTGAGGTATGGGTTTGGAAATGCAGCTAGCCATCCTTGGAAGCCCCTACTCAGTTTATCCCATTGCAGCAGGCTGGGGCCGAGCTCCAGAGCTCAGGATAGCCAGCTGGGTTTGCTGCTTCCTAACAGCAGCAGTGCAGACATCTTAGGCAAAACCAGCATCTTTACCCAGCAGCGAAAGGCTGCTCAGAGGCTCAGCAAGCACCACTAATAAGTACGTTGCTTATATGGCATTAACTCCTGGGCTGTTGGTCCCTCCTTGTTATGTTTGTTGTTTTACCTGGTACGAAAGAAACGGGAAACTTGTTTGGGATGCTCTTCCAAGAGCTAGCTGGAGCT
Organism: Cariama cristata; assembly: GCF_000690535.1. NCBI lineage: Eukaryota > Metazoa > Chordata > Aves > Cariamiformes > Cariamidae > Cariama > Cariama cristata. The sequence continues at coordinate 83,784 of NW_009624706.1, read as the reverse complement.
ATGGTTGTGAGTTGCATACTTCCTCGCTGCGCTATGCCTATCACTTACAACTCAGCCACTACATGAACAAATAAATTAATAAATGAACAAATTAATTACACAAGTCTTTGTCAGGTTCCCTGATTTCCAAGCTGCACAGACTTGACTGTGACTGCCAACAGCTCTGCACTGCAGACTGGCTTAGTCCGAACTGGTCCAAAGCTTGTAAAAGCTCCAGTTATTCATCCCCTCCTCAATTGTGCCTTCACGGTTCCCTCAGCTGCACTGAGACCTTGGGTAGCTACAGCCTCTGTAAGATTAGGTTGGGGCTGCAATCTTCTACCCTGTAACATCTGTTTGCAAAGACTGTAAGAGATGCTTTGGAACTGGAATGCCTCATTCTGCTAAGCTCATGCCTTCTATTTCAAAACACTACTTTGGAAAGTAGAGCAGCAAAGCTGCGGCCCTAGTTTGTAAAATATAAGGGCTTGCATTAATTCCATCAGTGAGACTCCTAAATTTACACCAGCATTAAATTAACCCTTCCAGTTATACAGTGATAGTATCTCATTTGGTACTTTTAACACTTACTGATTGAATAAATCCAATGAATGGAATGGTGCAGTTGTACGATTTCAATGCTTAAAACATAGTACTGTAATATGCTGATTTCTCACGGTAGGTTTGGGAAGGAATCATGGCTGTGCTCTAGGCTACCTAAAAAACCTCCGGAGTTTGGAGACTTGCAGTTTCTTGTACTGTTGTTCAACACAGAAAAGGGATGGTCAGTCTGTAAGAATGGTTGCCATTTTGTTCTTTTGTTGTTGTTGTTCTGGCTTAAAACAGGCAGCCTTCAAAATTAGTTATCAAAAGAGAGAAACTGTCATAACCAGCCCCCAGCTATGGAGGGCTCCGAATCACAAGGCTGCTCCTGGGATCAGCCCTCCCCACAAGGTGCTCCTCACCTCCAGCATCCGCTGCTGGCCACCGTTGGAGACGGGGTGCTGGCTGGGTGGTCCTCTGCCTGGTGCAGCACAGCCATGCTTAGGGTTCTGTGATTGATGTGCTAAGGTATGCAATAGCATGGCACAGCATGGCATGATAGTTTCCTGAATTAAGTGAATCAAATGATGAAGTCCAAATGAAATGGTTTTGCTTCTTCAGAACATAACTTCTCAAAATTATTAGATCAAACCTTCTGATAGAGCAAAGCAATATCATGGTTTGTGGGTTTTGTTTGTCTGGGGATTTGGGTTGTGGGGATTTTTTCTGGGATGGTTACGTTTTCACAGAACATTTTGTTTGCATTTATGCTGTACTTTCCTGAAGAAAATGATGCTGTTAGAGAACAGAAATGATCTCTTCTGGAGTTTTATGATAGTAAAATTACAATTCAGATTCTCTGCAGTTGCAAATTAAATCCATTTGTTTCAGTGGCCTAGCCTACAGAGCTCAAGAGGCCAGTTCTATCTATCCAGTGTGTAATGAATTGAGGAACATCTTTGTTCAGCACAGCAGTCTCAGACTGCTCGTAACACTCAAGCATTGATGTCTATAAAGCCAGTTTCTTTAATTACCATTGCCAATTCTGATTTTCCAGGTGAAGGCAGCCACCTTGCTAAAATGCTGAAATCATTTATCACCGGTCATGAAGGAGAGAATTTGTTGGCATCCTCCTGTGCAGGAAAACATGCTTTGATCTCAAAGTATTCCACCCATGGTATAGTGAGACAAAGCACCACCTGCTATGAAGTTTGGAAGACTATATAAAATTTAATTTATGTATGTAACCATCTTGTCTGGCATAGGAGCATCACAGAAGAGAACAAGAAGAAAAAAAAATTGTAACTTTTGTGGCAGGCACAAATATATCTAATTTATGACAAAAAGCTAGTAAGATAGTTTCTCTTCCAAATAAACAACTCCTCCCAGGAGCTGTGCAGTAACTGCATTTATATAGCCTTAAGTGAAAAGATTGTCTGTAGTCAACAAGTCAACATAATGCTACCAAATCAAAACCACAAAGATCCAGAAGATCTGATAAACCTGTCTGGTAATTCTGATGTGTACAAAGGACCAGAAATCTAAAAACAAGAAATAAACCCACCAGTCAACAGCTAATTCATTTGCAGATCTTCAGCCAGTAGAACTCCATCAGTAGCAATACCCCACCGCCCTCCCAGATGCACAGGAACGGGTCAGAGCATCGTCTGGAGAGACGAGCTCTACTGCCCACTAACACGTCACCACCTCCAAGTTCCTCTGATGCTCCAGAATTGCCATCCAACTGGTGGTGGGTCTCAAAAGCAACCCAAAATCCTGCTGTTCATTAACAGTTTCTAGGTGGGCAGGGGCCATCTTAAAAAAGGGGCAGAGAAAAAAAAATAAAGTGGATGGTGTCAGAAGAAACCAGTGAGATGGGCTTGGGTTTTGGGGCTGCGATGGCAGGGACGGGGCAGTCCCAGCACCGCTTCACAGCTGCTGGGCTGTGTTGGTCCGGGTACAACCCCTCATGGCATCCAGAGTATTGGGGTCCTGCACTTCCACTCCTTTACCAACACGGCACTTCTGTAGGGCGGTGATTTTCAGGCCCAAAGCAAAGACATATTAATTGCAATGACTTGGGGTATTCGCTTGTCATCCCTGCCGTGTTCCTCAAGTTGTTCAGCTTTATATCTGGGGTTAGGCAGTGAAGGTCCCTGATGAATAACAAATCCCTACTTGGCATCATGCGCGGTGCAACGCTCAAAGGTAAGACACAGCAGGGGCTTGTGAATCTCATTTGAAAGTTTTCATTTTTGTCTTCAACTCACACAAAGGCAGGGGGATGAACAACCCCTTTGGCCCTCATGAGGGCAAGTCTGGCTGAAGCATGGTCTGGCATCATGCTTTATCCGTATAAAGAAGTGGGGATCTGGCAGGGTCAGTTGGGAGCATTGCTCCCCCCAAACTTACCGCCCCGCTTCAGCCTTTGTGCCCAGTGCCCTCCCCAGGGATACACAGTGGGGCAATTTTGGCACCTGGGAACTGAAACCACGCATGAGAAAGGAAAAGGCAAGGAGATGGTGGGAGCAGCTCTGCCTTGTGTTAGGCAGCAATGGGCTTTCTCAGGAGGGCATTTGTCCCACAGCCTGGGAAGGGCGGTGAGAAAAGGGTCCCAACGCATCCATGGGATGCCTGTGTTGTCCAGCCACCCACTGGGCACCAAACGCCAGGGGCCAGAAAGCAACTGCCTTTGGGGGGATGCAGGGTCTTGCCCTTTTGGAACAGCCGTTCATTTCTATATAGAGGTCTGGAAAGATGGGTGCAGGGTTGGAAGTTTTCATGAACCATTGCATGACTTTTTTTTAACTTGATCTATCTGCACTACCATATCACTCCTTTTCCCAAAACAAGCTAGAGACTTTAGATCAAATACAGAGATGGCGTAGTTTTTTTTCCTCCTTTGCTGCGTAACTGCAGAGGCTGTACACGCAGATCACGCAAGGTACAGTTCTCATTTAGATTCAAGTACAGTGCCAGTAACAGTTTTGCAAGGGTTACTCAACCCTGTAAAGTCTACTTTTTTTCTTGTTTGCTTTCCAAATAAAGACTATGTTTCAGTTCCTTTTGTGATGGAGAAAACCAACCTATCTATTGTTCTTTTCTCATTTTTTTTTCTCCCCTCAATAGTGAACTCCAGCCTTAATGCAAGGACTTCAAAGCAAGCCAAAATGATTTTTTCATGTTAAGACTTTAGCCAGACACTAAACATGTTTAAATGTTATCTTCCATTTTCTGTTATGCCCTTACAAATTAAGTTATCCAAATACTGTTCTGCAAATTTGCTCTCAAGAAAAAAATTCCAAGCTGGTGTATTGCCTTTGCCCCATTTCTTGCTTTCTAGTAAAGTTTGAAATTTGTTGTTAGAACTTCCTGGAACAGGAACAAAAATGATTCAACTTATTGCTGGGTCGGAGAGTGAAGTGTTTGGTGGGAAAAGGGCAGGGAGATAGTAAGAGCAAACAAGGCAAAAAAAGGCTTGTATTTACTGAATCTCTAACTTTCGAGTGTCCAACCTACAACTGGTATTGCCAGCCGAGCCCAACATTTCTACATTTTCTTTTGACATTAGAAGATTAAGTAAATCACGTTTACGTGCGATAGTACCAGCAGACACTCGACTCCGGTCTCTCCCCACCTCTTCAGGACCTGTCGCCAAAGTGATACCATGGAAACAGCATGGCAGAGATGGCGGGGGAATCTGCACCTGTACGGGAGACCACTGCTATAAACTCATTGCCTGATTTAAGGGAGCATTGACATCATCTCCAGCCCTGCTTCCCTGCCATTTTGAGAGGTTGCTATAGGTCTGCATGCACGTGCAAACCTACCTGATAGACATATGCTTGTTATCTCTAGATTTGTGTTATATTTGCCCTTTAAAATTTTAGTAAGGATACAATTAAGGGTACCGGTTAGTGGCTGCTGTTTGTTTTATAAAGTAAACATGAAGCAATTGACTGCAAGTATCAAATTTGCAGTGCTTTATTGAGGTGTGATTAGAAAAACACTGAAAGTCTACTTAAAGGTACTCCAGTTTCTAAAGGTTTCTGAAATGTACCTGAGATTGGCTCACAAAAGCAGCGTATTGACATTGTCTTGATTTATCATTTACCTTTTGATCCTGCTTCTTGTGGCCACAAGTGCATTTCAGCAACTTTGCTTGATGGTAGGCGAGAACAACCTCAAGGCTTTTTTTTCCCTGAGAACTCCCACCCTATATGGCAAAAGAAAACAGGTACATGCCAGATGTGGATGGAGGGATGAATGGGATGGAGGGAGGAAGGAAGGAAGGAAGAGAAGGCAGAAAGAAAGGAAGGAAGAAAGAGAAGGAAAGAAGCAAAAGGAAGGAAGGGGAGGAATGGAAAGAAAGAAAATGAAGAAAAGAAAGGGCAAGCTTTTTTATAACTTTGATTTAACATCCAGTCTGGGCCAAACCTGTTTTACAGAATGTTTCCTTGGGGGCTTATAATGCAACTACTACAGAGAAACCAGCGTGATCTGACACAGCATGAACTATTCAGCAGCCTGCTAAAAATATGAATAGCTCACAATGACAGGAGAATCAAACTGTAACTGCCTGGAATGTGATATTATAAAATGTGAGATTATAAAACATCATGATCCAGATTGAAATTCAATATATTTGTTGAAGTTGTCAGCAAAGGAACACAGACTATTGGAAAATAGTCAGTGCGTTCCCTACAGTTGCTAACAGCAGCCTTTGGACACAGCAAGAAGTTGCGAGTTTAAAATAAAAATAAACAGAAAAAAAAAAGGGCTTCTGATATCAAGCCAAAGTATTCAAAAATGGAAAATGTAATGAGAAGCAAGTAGTGAAAAGCCAGCCCTGGAGGGGTGAAGAAAGGCAACTGAAGCCTGTGACACTGATGTCTCAAAGGCAAAAGGCACATTACCCTTCCGTAGAGGGGTCTCCAGAAGGTACTTTGCTGTAAAGCAATGCCCTTGCAAAGTCTGTGCTGCCTGGGGATTGCAATATTTAAAGGGATTTGCTATCAGAAACTCTCGGGTTAGGTAATTTTATATGCATCAAGTTAAATATCAAAGAGAGAACTAGCCAGTCTGCCAGGCTAGCCACTCGGGTTAGCGAGGGTAAGTAACAGCACTAAAGTATCCTTATTCAGGTAAGCAGTTCAACAAATGTTTAGGCTGAGCACATGACTTCAGCATTTGCTTAAGCGATTTAATACACTGATGCCGGATTAATGAAATTCAGCTGCTATTCATCTCACAACACAAAAGCGTCCCCCATGCCACAGATATGAAAGCAAATAAGATAAAAGGGAAGATGAAATAAGAAAAGAGGTGCTACTTACCTGTGCTATGGGTTTTGTCTTTTTTTACAGAGCCATTTGTAACCGTTTCTAAGCATGGTTTGTATTAAGGCTGGATCACAAATGACACCTACCATGCAACTGTTTACATCTGGCTCACAGGTGTTGGACTGGTGTTTGCCAGGAGCAGATGGATGCCTTAGAGGGACCTTTCAGGACTGAGATGCAGAGCCAGAGAGGAGGAAAGGGAGAGGATCTGTACTGTTCCCTACCTCTGTTACCTCCCTATTAAGCCTCCTGTTATGGAATACAAGTCAACTTGAACAGAAATACTGGTTGGAAAACCCTCCTGATTTTCCTCTAAGGTAGTGAAAAGTGTAGTGGTGAATACACGCAGGAGTACATGGCCAATTGACTAGAAAAAACAGAGTGCATTAACAATATTGCATGGCAATTCGGGTAAAGCCTCCAGCAACAGGAACTCAAGGTACAGCCTTTGGCTGTGCTGGGATTGCAGAGTCGGTTGCCCTGACTCTGTGTCCTGCCCCAGGGGCCAGAAACGGATGCATTAGACTAAAAAGCTGTCAAATGGTCCCAGGTCCCTGGCAGTGTAGTTTGTACACACACCAAGGAGCCCTCCACATGGGCGTTAAAAACCCTCCAATATGGTAAAGAGCTTGGCATTTCAGTTCCCCACAGGCTGAGCATCCAGCCCAATTATTGAAAGCCAATCATCATCATCTGCTCAGAGGCCAAATGCTAAGTCTGACACTAGGCAAACCTCTCCAACGCTAGGTCTGACACTAGGCAAACCTCTCCAACGCTAGGTCTGACACTAGGCAAACCTCTCCAACGCTAGGTCTGACACTAGGCAAACCTAACCAAACCCGTCTGGACAGCAGGACTTTTGCCCACCTGCTAACGGCTGCAAGGAGGATGCATCACCACACCTTGCCTGCGTTCTCCCGCCCGTCATAGCAGGAAAGAAAAGAAATCTGTGGGGCAGGAGGATGCAGGAGGCAGGGCAGGGGGAAGGAGCAGGAATTCAACCCCTGCGCTACCAGCCTGGCTCTGTGGGGCAGGAGGATGCAGGAGGCAGGCAGGGGGAAGGAGCAGGAATTCACCCCCTGCGCTACCAGCCTGGTACTTTCAGAGCCAAGTACGCCGGGGCTTTGCCAGGGGAGTTTTCATTCGAGAGGAACAATGCAACAGACACAGACACGGGTGTAACAAAGAGACCTTTGTGAACACCCTGTAGCACAGGATAAGGACTTCTTTTCAGGCTGGCTGCCTGGAATACTGAAGGAGGACAAATAGCTTTCCAAATCAGGATAACGTGCCTGAAAATCCCAGTATATCCCCCCTAGCTCCCTGCCCATGCAACTCCTCAGCCGTGCAGCAACTTCTTCCTCCGTGGGAGGACTGGAGAGACAAAGAGGGGGAGATGCGGGAGGTCAGGAACAGGCAGACCAGGCAGCTCTTTGCATGCGTACACACGTAGCGCGGGCAGCCAGGAGCCCGGTCAGCTGCCTGGCTGCCGAGTTTGGGAAGCCCTGCGGCACACAAAGGTTGCACTGAGACAACAATTCTGAATTCAGTGCTTTTGGTCTCCTGAGCCAACACCACACAAAAAAAACCCAACAAAACATCCAACTTTGGCAGATCAACCGCTTCCAACTTTCCTGAAGAATTATCGCAAGGCAGAGAAATGATCCTCAGCCCTTCATCACACAGAAAGCTGAGGATTTTTTCCATGGGCTGGGTAACATAAAGCACCCCAAATTAGCACCATTCATGCTACCACAGCCAAACCCTGCCTGCACAACAACATCCCCAGTGAGAGCATTGCAGCCTCTCTTAAGAGCCTACAAAATAAAATGTAGTCACAGATTCCCAAGCCAAACACACCGCCAAACTCACCCACTTCATTTCTGACCCCACCAATTTTTTTTTTCTTTTCAATAAATTCCAGCCATAGGCACCCAGTTTACCCCAAAATACACCAACTTCTTTATAACCAACTTCGCAGAAGATTTTTCTTTTAAAATAACTGTGTCACCAAGCCCATGCTTTAACCAACATTCAAAAATCACATGTTCACCATCTGGATTGGAAGCCTGAATTTTGTTTTCAGTTCCCATCGCAAATTCAGAAATTGGCAATCTCCGTCTCTGAAATATTCTTACACCTCTACCAGCTTCATGGGCACTATCGCTAGAGAAGTGGCGCACTAAAACTTCCACGCACAAGCATGCCTGCAGATCAACACATGTATCTCCACTGAGCTTGCAATCATTCAAAACATACTACATTGCTGTGTCTTAGAGCGGGCTCCCAGGGACCACTGGCATTTACTTCATTGGTGTAAGACTGGGTTTTGCTTATCAAAGAAACTACTCTTACCTTACAGTGAATGAGGAACCAGAAGCTCACTGCAATGCAGAAACCCAAACCAACCAACTGACTCTGCCCCTTGGTTTTCACATACTAAACCCTGATGGCATCCACATGGAAAATCAGCAAGCAACCACAGCCAGCATTAGAAGACCATATATTTTGAAAGACATTTCCCCCAGCATCTAACTTCCTAACTTTTAAATAACTCCCACCTCCAACAAACTCATAATCGGAAGCAAAACAAACTGAACTAACCCTTGACAAATGAACAGCTACAAGCAGAAAAAAAAAGTCTGTAAGCCCATCTCCACGCCCACTGCCACGACTGCTCTCTGAGAAGCCCCACTGCAGTCCAGGGAGCCTTCACATGCTCACCATGAAATGTGACACACACTACACCCGTGCACTACAGGACTTATGGAAACTATGCAATTGGACAACACATATGTGTTGGGGTGAACTCTGCTGGATAATTAATAAAGGACCATAACATCCAGTTACCATGTAGAGAATATTTTTCACTAAATGTGCCCTCTGACCTCTCAGAGGGTCATTCTGAAGGGTGGCTTCTGATACAACTCCAAAAGACAACCCTGAAAATGAAAATGTTTAACTCTACTGTAGTAAAGAGTCATGAACTCAACAAAGTCCATGTATTTAAGGCATACTTTGATCTTCCTTCTGCCTAGCTGAACGATGCTTATTCCACATGGGCTGCCTGCTGGCCTGTTTCCCCCCTGCTTTGCTCTGAAGGAATAAATGTGTTATCACCTTCCCCTTGCTAAAACCCTACCTCGACCCCACAACCTGTAACTGCCCTTTTTCTCTCAAGTTGACTGGTCAGCTGGCACAACTGAGCTGAACAAAGGGATATTGTCTCTAAACTGTGTTTTGTCTGGAAGAGGATGATGATGCTTTCTGAGTCCTGAGGAAAGAGTTCTGTGTCCACCAATTTCCCTGTTTGGGTTTTTTTCAAATACCAACTGGTCTAATGAAAGATATCGCATCTGTCCATAAGCCTGGTGAAATGCATCTTATTGCACTAATCTTGCACACACTTGATCCCTTCACGCTACGACAGGGTATCCAGGGCTGCTGTGGGAAGAATGTGCCACCGACCTGCTTCGTTGGGCCACAAGGAACAGAGCTCAGGTGCTTCTCATGCCTGCAGACCTGCACTCAATAAGAAATGGAAGTGGCTAGACATCCTGCCAAAAAAAAAAATATATTTGGGATGGAAAGCAAACTGTGACTCAGAGAGCTGGGGCAAAGTCCTTGCTCCCACTCCTTGGTTCCTAGGGAAGCTCTGCCCCTCTCCAAGGACTTGGCTGCACTGACTGTGCCTCTGGCACCCGTGGAGGTGGTTGCTCTCCCCACCGTGCCCATCCCCGTGTTGATGCTTCCCGTGCAACACTCAGCTCTGACCACTCAACGGGCCAGACACAGCCCTGAGCCTGCACCAGGAGCATGGCATCCTCGCATGGCCGAGGCTGTGTGCCCCTTCGGCACGGTCTCGGCTGCAGAAACAGCTTTCCTGAAATGCACATGAGACTTGGAGCTCTAGCTACTTTCAGGAATGTGCCTTTAGCAAAGATTAAGTAAAATAATTGTTGTCTGGTTTCATATCTGTTTTCATATTTGCATATGCCTACCTGCCTCTAGCCCTGTGCAATGCTTAGACGTGCCCACTGCTCCTAGTTATTAGCGAGCATCTCAGTTTTACAGAGTCAGTCTTCACTTTTCAAGAGCCTTTTCTTTAGAGGATGGCTACGTCCGCCTGCTCGCATTCCCTCCTTAAACTCACAATATCATATATAGAGTTACAGTTCCCTATGGAGGCACTTCAGAGACCATCCTTGCATTGCAAAGAAGTAATGCTAAAAAAAAATGAGATAATTTCTGAAGAATAATAACTCCTGCAAGACTTCCTTGGGTGTGCTAGTGAGCTAAGGGTGTCCAAGTATTTTTTCTGTGGGACTTAGGTGAACTGTCCTATTAGCCATTTCATTCATATTTTCTTTGAGTGTATTTTCTTTGAGCATATTTTCTTCACAGTCATAATAGCACAGCTTCATTAAATATTGCTTTTCCAAGTCATTTTTGCTTCATTTCCAAGCTACTGCTTCACAAACTGGTCCAAGCTTCCCGCTAATTCTCACTGATGCTGCCAGTGGCATCTGCAGAAAGATGCTGACCCAGAGTTCAACCTGTGATCTTTAGCAAGCCCAACAGTGCTGATTCTTAGTAGACCACCTTCTTCCTCTTCCCCCACCCAAAACCTGCAGCCATGACGTTTCCTAGGTTTCTGCATATTAGAAAACTCCTGTTGGCCCTAAGGGAAGAGACCAGTTCTCACGCTTGGAGAGATGTGGACCTGCACCATGGCTTCCTTGCCAACCCATTTTGGCATGCTGCAAGGGAAGCACGGGGGGCT
>NW_009624706.1:17610-73107 GCF_000690535.1 Cariama cristata | reverse complement strand
CAGCAGGAAACACTGAGCAGATGGTGCTACCACCAACAGGTTTCTCCTTACGGCCAAGAGCAAAGACAAGCTTTAAGCTTGAAGAGCACAGCAGCATCCAGTAGAACAAAGTAGAATTAAACTCTGCCCAACTTTTGTAGACAAGAGGAAGCTCCTAACTGTTCTGAGCAGTATAAGTCCTTCCACCCACACAACTGGTTTTGGTTAACTGGGGCCTTGACACTCTCTTGGTTTATGCCAACAGAGAGTTTGGCCCAGAAAGTCCACATTATCATAAAAATCACAGGAAACTCTTAAAAATGGCTATGGATAGGTCACTTACCTCAGGCATTTCTGAGAAGGGTTCAGAGGCAGCTCCTCTGCAGCCACTGAAATCTTCAGGGTGGCTGTACCATGCAGGCAAGCAGAGAAATTTGCACATCACAGCATGTAGCTGTGAGAAAGCCCCCCAGGTGCTTTTTCCATGGGAGGTGTTTGACAGGGCCTGGGGTAGGATATTGTAGGCAAACAAATGGTGTCTGCCATTGTTTCCTATGGAAAAAGGAGGCAAGGAGACACAAACTACCTCAGTTTCCAGGCTGGAGTAGCAGCTACAGCCCACTACTGCCCAGACAACTTACTCATGCAAAAATAACTAGATTGCTACCTTTTGAATATTTGTAAACTCTCTGGGTCAGGATCCAGATGAGTGCTATGTGTGGAGCCCCGCAAATATGAGGCCTAACAAGTGTGCAAAAGCATTTGTTGGCCCCATCACTCAGCCAGAGATTTTGCTAGCAGCCCAAGCAACCATGCTTTGGGGTAGATTATTAAAAACCCTGAACCTATCAGTTGCACCTGCAGCATGGAGCTTTCCAAATGAGTTGCAGGTGCAAATAAGACGATTTGAATTTCTCTTTACCTTCGTTGCATGAAATTCAGCTGAGGGGGACAGCCCTTGGAAGTGTTTGTGGCAGTTGGGGAGGGTGAGCAGTCCTTAGGGTGAGAGCAGAGCGGTGGTTCCCCTTTCCTTCCACTCCCTCCACCAGGATGTCTTCATTTCTGGGTGATGCATGTTAAGATCAGTGCAGAGGAGGGGACAAAACCCTTCCTTGTGGAAAAAAAATCTTGCTTAATGAGCCGTGAATAGACTATTTGTACCTGCCAGGACTGCAAGGAGGAAAAAAAAGAAAAGAAAAAAAAAAAAATATGTCATCCAGTGGATCCTGAGAGCTGTCACCACACCAGCAGTGAGTCACCAGAGCCATGAGAAACACGTTGCAGCCCCAGCCCGGCAGGGCATGGCCAGGCCAGGGCAGGCACGCTCTCTGCTCTTCGGCCACGCACTCGGAAAAGAAAGGATCCCAGTTTCTGACAAACAAGCGGTGGGCAGGGAGCCAGCTGCCTGATTTCTGATCACTGAGAAGGGGGAAAAGTTGCTCTTCAGAGAAAGGCTGGACCCAGGGGTGTGAGTCCATTACTGGGGATGGAAAGATTTAACCCTTCCAGGGTTGCGCTTGCCGAGAGTCGCAGGGACAGCGAGTGTGCCCAGGCAGGTACCAAAACTCACCAGAGCAACAAATCCTGGCTTGCACGAGGCAATGAAGCTCACTTTTATCAGTCTTTGCCAACAAAGACCTTTACGCAGTAACTTCAGAGCAGACAGCCATCTATTTAATAGTTTGCGGTATGGTGTCAAATCAGAGACACGACAGCAATTGTACTATCCCCAGACGTTTAGACAAAGGCACTTACCAGATTTCACATGGTGATGTTGCAGTCTCCATAACTCTTACACAACAGCGTGGGCAATACTGCCCAGCAGTGCTTTTCAACATTCCCTATTCCAAAAGCCAGGCACAGTCTTGAAAAAAAAAATTCAAGAGCCAGCTTGTGTAGTGCTGCCAATTTGCTTTTCCTCTGCAGCCAAATGCAATTGATGCTAAACTTCAGATGTTAATTTTGAAGTCTGTTTTCCCCCGCCTAGTTTGTTTGTTTCTTGGATGTGTATGGGTGTGCTTTGATTTTCTTACTTCTTTTATCCATCCACAGACCACCCGTCTGCTGCCTGACAGACCAGCACAATGTGTGTACCACAGACTGGAAAGCGCTTTCCTTTCCCTTCCAAAGCCTCAGTATTACAAAATCCTAAGAGTTAAACTACAGCTTTATATTAAGAAAAAGCAACTGTAAAACCCTAAGAAACTACCTAGCAGGACACCTCTAACTGGTTATAAAAGTAACAGTAAAAAACAGCAGGGCCAAAGAATATTGCCTACTTCAGAGAAAATGCAAAAGAAACTTTTTCTCAAATTACATACACTTTGTAGCAACTTCTACATGCTTGTAGATGCAGTCTCAGAAGATTGCACTGTGGTTTACTAAGGGTATGGAAGGAAATGCGTAAGAAACAAGGAAAAAGTGTTACCCGTCAGGTTGTCGGGTCCCACCAAGGGACATGAGCCTCACACAGTTGCTACAGCTGTGAAGAAGTAACTTGGATAAGAGTCAACACTTGATCCCTTGTTGCATCCTACCATTAATCTAGTCCCCTCAGCCTTGCCCAGGTTCCTGACCTTCGTCTCCACCGTTCCCCGATGCACTCACACCATCTTTTCACACTGCAGAAAGCCTGCTCAGGGTAGTCCATACATTATGGATGATACATGCCTTCCTGCGCTGTGCTTAAGGGCCTCGGCGTTTCACTCCTCAGGAAAACTCGCTACGTGACCCTGTGCCCTTCTGTGACTACCCATTAAAACACTTATCCTTCACATGAAATTATAAACTTACGTGGCTCCAAAAATAGGCAGTGTCATCTGGTCTGGAGCTGTGAACCTTAAAGCATCGGTTGAGTGAGCAGGGAAAAGATAGTTCTTCTCCATTAATATGAAGAAGTAATTTCCAAAGTGGAAGCCTGTGCAGAGTAACTTGGCCTAGAGATGCCCATGCTCCACTTCTCTTTTAAAAGCAGATGATTCTGATTTGGGTGGTGCCAATGCTGCAAATTTGGGAAGAATTAAATACCAACGTGCTGTTTCATCCCCCTTTTTAAGCAGTTGATAGAACAAAATTTCAAATTACTATGGTGATAGGCTTAAACAATACTCTGGAACTTGTCGATATCTGTCCCATGATCTAATAGTGGTTTGTTGACTGTGCTACTCTGCAAGGCTACGGCATTAAGTCAGAGCTTTATTCTTTTAACATATGGTCCCCAGGAAAGACATTTTCTCTTGTGCTTTGTACTCTGCACTACAGTTAAGTGCACCAACAGTAAGATTCATAAAGAAAGGCATTAGTTACCTGTGATTAAATCCCACAGCCTAGGTATGGATTTAGAATTTATGGAAATAAAATTATAGACATAAAAATGAGGTTGCATAGATCCAGATGAGCGTTAACGAGTGTGAAGGCCTGTAAGAGTAATGTGTTATTTTACTATTATTATAACATATGTTTATCTTTAAAGAAGGCGTCTGTAAAATGCCTGCATCGCACAGGGATTTAAGTCACGTGGGTAGGTGCAAGTAGCGCAGGATTAGGTGCCTGGGGGACCAGGCTAAGATCAAGGAAATTATGTCATTCCCAAATTCAGAAAACTCAGCAGTGAATCTCAAGGGAATGGGGGAGAACTACACCGGAGGATGTTTTAGGAGAGGTGAACACGAGGATGTTCCACTATTTTTTTTATTTATTTTTTTCGGAGGAGCTAACTCCATGTAACACTTTCCAAAAATACAACAAAAGACAGCGGTTCTGCTGGTCAGCTCAGGCATCAGTCCCAGACCCCTGTACGGAGGAGACCCACCTTGGGGACAAATTCAGCTCCCAGAACTACACAGCAGATTTTGACTTGATTGACTTACTTGCAGCAGCCTTTCTTCCTATGACACTATTTTTGCTGTGTTGGAAAGCAGCAAACTGCTTTTTTGGGAACACATGGCTCATTGAAAGCTGGCCAGTAAGTGTGTGTAGATCTACCTGCGGGACTGGCCATATACTCACTGCGTACTGCCGGCACTCCTGGCAATCCCAGGGAAAGTGCTCCCAATGAGCAAGGTATGAATGAATTTTGAGATGTGGGATTCACTAACTGAGGGCAAAGCATGGTACCTGGCTTTAGAAAGGAAGAGAAAAACCACCTGGGGAATGATAGAGCAGTCAACAGAAGTTTGACACCCTGAAAAATATTCAGCCTAACTATTAGATGATCAGTCTGTGACTCTTGGAGGATAACAAGGGGAAGGGAAACAGCCAACATGGATTTGTGAAGAGTAAATTATGTCAAACCAACTGAATTTTCTTCTCTGGTAGGGTCACAGGGCTGGTGGGTAGGGCTATGCTGTAGATGTGGTATATCTTAGCTTCAATAAGATTTTCAACAGCGTGAGGCTGGAGAGGCCTGAGCAGCACTTTCATGGACAAAACTGGAATTCAAAGCAGTCCAGACAAAATAAAATAAAACAGATCTGAAATCAGCAGGGTGAAACTCAGCAAGACAGACATGGAGGGTGGCATTTAGGAAGGCAAAGTCGGGTGCCCAGAAGAAGGACAAGCTGGTGAGATGGACTGGGCTGCTGCGAAAACTGGTCTGGGAGTCAGAGCAAAGTGGGGACCGAGCATGAATCAACAATGTGATACTGTTGGAAAAAAGGCAAATGTCATTCTAGGACATGCCAGCAAGCACTGTAAACAATTAGTCTGCTCTGCTCCGCATTGAGGAGCCCTGAGCAGCAGCCCTGCACCCGGACCTTGGCACCAGGCTCTGCAGAGGATGCGGGTGGATGGAAGCACATAGGAAAGAGGAGCCAGAAGAGCTGAAAGGGACTGAAACACATGATTTATGGGGAAAAGATGAAGGAATAATTCATTTAGCCTAGGAAAAGGGTTCCGCTGTAAATAATACTCAGAACAATATTAAATACTGAAATTCACAGACTTGCTGGCATGGGGTGGCTACGCTGGGGATCTCCAAGAGACTTCAGGCACAAAAGTGGGGAGTTGGTCTAAAATGCTTGGGAATGAGCAGGCTGCCGGGGGTGATGTAGACACATTTGGGTTTGCTTCAGAGCAGGGAATGGTCACACTGATTTCCTGGGCCACCTCCCCACCCTCTCTGTCTATGGCTTCACAATCCCACCCTCTTCTTGACTGAGATCCGAACCCACCGGAGCTACCAGCTTCCATGAAACCCCTGCTCTGATCTGACTTTACTGGTGAAAGGAGCAAAGGGGATCGGGTCCCATGCCCTACATTTCAATGTCTGATTTTCTTAGGCAATGCTGAGCCCCCGAGGGTGCTGTGATGGGCTTTGGGTATGCAGGGTGGGAAGGACAGGACCCAGCTCTCCATCTGTCTGTCTGCCACATGGCACCCCAGGGTGATGGGCGGGCATGGAGCAAGCATATTGTACTGCAAAAAAATAAAGAAGACAAAAGCAAATCATCTCTGGCTGTGGAACAAAGGACATCTGCGGCCGGGTTAGCTCCATAAAAAGACTGAATCGGTTAACTGAGAAGGGTTGAGCGAGGGGTTATCGCTGTTGTTCAGGACTCTCTTCCTATGAACAGATGCCATTCTGGAGGTGAGGACAGGGTACTTTCCCCCCAGCCTCACTGGCTGGGGTTGTCTCTGCCAAGTACTGCTGATTTTTGGGGTGTGAGGGTTAGGAGGAGACCATATGTGCCTCTGGCAGTTGCCAAAATCATGCTTGCTTGCCTTTGGAAACCAAAATCCCACTTACTTCCCTGTGCTTCACATGATGTGCCTCTGCCTGGGTCTTGTTTGAAAAACTGTGAAGTGACCATGAAGTTTGTTTACTTTGCTGCTCATGACAAAAAGTGCACGGTAACGCAGTTTGGCTGGGTATTTTCTTACTCATATACTGCTCCTGGGCTGCTTTTAGACTGTCCTTCAGTCTTCTCTCACCCATACATTTCTTTCCCCAAAGATCTCCAGCATAGACCAGGCAGTACCATAGGAAGCCCAGCAGGGCTGTGTGGACCATCAAGGTCCTGGTAATAGGCTCAGGTCCTCATTTTGTGCAACAGTACCCATGGGGGGAAAAAAAAAAAAAAAATCAGTCTTCACACATTACATTGTCAAGCATAATCTTCCTCAGCCAGGGTGAAGACTGGAACATGACATGTCAAGATTGCACCTTAAGCAATTTTATACTGTAGTATGTTACTGTGAAACAGCAAGAGTTTACCCTAATAGTAAATGCCCCTCTGCCAGTGGTACCTTCAGCATCTATTTTCTGTGTTCTTTGCCCAACTGTTGGCCAGAAGGTCACTGCAACTGGTTCTGCTGCTGATGTGCTGGCCACATCGGGCTGCTGGCATTTCAGTACGACCTGCAGGGAGCAACACAATGTGAATAAATAACAGGAACTGAGCTCCCGCAGGAGCCTGCACTTCTCTGAAACTGAAAAGGACTTTTTTTTTTTTTAAACTGGTTTCTGGATTTTTCATCAACTTGCTGTTTCCAGACTCATTTTCTGAGTAGCTGTCCTCTATAGTCCTGAACTGGATCATGTCAGAGAGTTACACTGCCCTCTGACAGTGGTCCAGCCCAAGGCAGGTGTAAACCTTCCCCACCTCCGCAGCACAGCTCGTACCAGAATACTCAGAACTTTCCATGAGCCCCCCCCACAGCTGAGCACTAAATCTGCAGAACGAAAGATGTGATCTTACCCAGGGTAGAAATGTCTTTCCCATCAATGGACATGATTTAATGCATGTCTGCTACATTTCTTAAGTAGTGCAAAGCATCATATTTTACAGATAGCACATCCTCCTGGGACTGTGCATCCCTTTGGATTCCCTTGGAGGGTTCCCATTCCTGTGTGGAGAAGGGCAGAGAGAAGTCATTTCCTCAGTGAACTAAAAGACAGCCCCCCTGCCCTCACCTCCATGAATTCTTCATCATACAGAACAAGCAGATACAATCAGGGCTTCTGAGAATGGAAAAGAAGCATGTGATGGTGCTTTAATGTCTGCTGCTTTTCCATGCCCTCCTCTGTGTTTCTTGGGGCTGTACACAATCTCCAGCAAAGAAAAGGTTTTGAGTAACCTTCTGAAAATCCTCCTCCACTGTGGGACAATACCAAGAAACAAAAAGCACTGTGGGCTTCCTAGTCAAAGGAATACTCTTCAGCTTGACCACACGTATCCATGGATGATAGAGATCAAAAGAAAAAAAAACAGAGAAGCATCTCAGTTATTCTAATTAACACAAATGCTGACTTTCACAAAGTCCATATCTCCACTGATTGAGGTGCAACGTCGAACTCACCGGGGGTCGGGAGTCTGCGCAGCTGCCTTGACCGTCCTGGCAACTCCCCTCTGTTCATGTTCGGGGTTATGAAACATTGCGGTTGCTCCAGGCTCAGTGGGTTTGCTTTGTTGTTGCATTACAACCATTGGACTTCCCAGTACGCTATACAGAGGAAACACACAGGGGCCCAATATTCAGCAACTGAGGATCTCACCCCATGATATGCATTAATATGCCAGAAAGAAATATAAAGTTGACAGATATAATAATTTCCCATTATATGAGTCTTCTGTTCCCATACTGGCTCTCAAATGCAAGGCTGTCACAGTTAGGAAAGCACTGGCTCTTCAACAACCATATAGTTTGCAAATGAAAAACAAAAAAGAGGAAATGTTGCTAAGGTCAACATATGTTTTACCACAGCTCTTTGCAGAGCAAATAACTTAGAATATGTGCTGCACATAAAACATTATTTTGTAAAATAACTTATATTACTCATTTTCAATAGCTTTCTGCATAACCTCAGAATTGGATGGTAAAAGTCCGTTGTATAACGTATTTTAGATAAGAGCACATTGCAAGATGGAAGATTTCCCACCATTAAAAATGCTAGTTGATCACAACATTCAAGAACTTGCTCACTTGGGGTCTACAAACTCATTCATGCCAGGCAGCCCTAGCAGATTCCACGATTCACATAGCTGCATGGGAGATGGAGTTGGCACTTCAAAGAAAAACCTTCCCGCAAAGAAGCAGCGGAGGCCAGTGTCTTCTTTCTTTTTGTCAGTACAATATTACCCTAGAAGGATGAAAAACTAGAGGTCTGCTGTAAAACTGAGCATTTGTGGTAATTTCCTAACAGTTGCATGTCATTAGTGAATTAGAAATTAGAAGCAGCTAACATGGTTTCTGGCTGGACAGATGGATGGCATTTACAGCTATAGATTTTTCCTGGAAAATGCTGACACAGATCAACAAAAATAAGTTTTAATTTATGTTCAACATTGCCTAGTTGGACTTGTCAGAAAAATAAGACCTTAGAAAACCCTTACAAAGTGAAAAAACAATTGAATGTCCATAGTTTTAAGATGAAACGCTATGCTTTCATGACTGAAAACAGGGTTCCAGCTTCACTTAAATACTTGTAATGTTTGATTTCAGGTACAATAAGCCATTTTGTTCAGCCACAAATTTTTTTTCACTCTTCTGTTCATCCAAAACACTTTGAATATTCTCATTTTGGGGCAACCTGAAACAAACTGTTTCAGTTTTTCCAGAGCTGCCAATGAACTGAAAAAATAACCCCTTATTCACCAAGCTCTATTTGCAGGTTCCATGCTCTGTTTTAATCCTTCAAAGCCTCTCTGTGTCTTCTAGCAATCGTGGGTGTTTCAGGCAGAGCATATGTGTACATTTACCTGTAAAATAAATTCTGCCACAAATCTTTAGTATGATGGGAAAAGCTTTTTGATTCATGAGACTGAAAAGATGCTTTGCTTTGTTTTGTTTCTTCAGTACCTGACTGAAATGTGGGTAAGACTAACTTGAAAAGGACTTAAGAAGGATATTATATTTTAACCTAGGATTATAATTGTGTTTGCTAATGATGTATAAGAAGATCGAAGTTTAAAGATGCATTTTTTCTGTTTCTGTCTGAAATACAAAAAAATTCAAATCTTGTCCTTGGTCTAGAAGTTTTACTGATGTTATGGATTTTTTATTTGTCATTTCTTACACCTGCCTGTGGAGTGTCAGACGGTTTGAGTCCTTAAGGGTTACTTCTATAAAGAAGTAGTCATTGAGTTACATGGGTGCTGATGGAAACCAAAACCAAAACTGTCGGTCACCATATCAGGAGACACATTGAATTAATACTGGGATATCTCTTCAGCAGGGGAGAAACTCTGGCCCAGAGAAGAGCAAACCATCTGACTAAGCATTGCTTCTTCCCTCCCAGCTGCCCCATGTTCACTCTCTGGTTTTTGTAATGTCACCGCTTTCCCAGCTGTCCCATGACTGTAGCATCTTCCAGGAAAGCAAAACATAGGTAATTTTTTAATTCATCAGAAGCCACATGAGAACCAAGGCAGCACCAAGGCTTTGGGCTCCAGAAAGATAATAAGCACCAGGGCAGGGCTTTGCTCACCCAGGGGTTACACACTGGTCGGCTAAAGCTTATCTTTGCATCTACAGCTGTGTGAAACAGCAGCCCATGTCTGCACCGTCCCCCCGCTGTGCACCGGCAGTGTCACACCACAGCTCTGCTGTGCAGCCCTTCTCGGTCACCCACATCTGAGCTGATGCTCTAAGGAGCACCGAAGGAACAGACCAACGTCAGTGCCAGGTGCTGTAAAACTTGGCCATGCAGAAAAACACCCCTCATAAACCAGAGCAAGGCTGATGTTAAAAGAAGAGGCTTGGAGGATGGTTTCTGCAAGACGGGGAGGGTAAAAGAGAAATAGGTATGGTTACGACTTACCTAACCCCTGACCCCTCGAGAGCATATACTTTTTGCAGGGTGTTTTGTACACAAAAATAGAATGTGAAAGAAAAGCAGTTTTAAAGCATTGGTATCTGGCAGCATCTGTGAGGAGGCTGGCTGTACGGGATGTCCATCCCACCCGGGCAGCTCTGCTGGGAGCGTAGAGTCATCCACTCATCTCTTTCACTAACAGATAAAAATGAGTGCTGAAAAACATAATGATATCTCCTAAATGGTGATTCTGACATGGAAAATACCTGATGTGTGCGTCAGATATTCCCAAACAGCTCACATTCCCTGAAATAGCCACCAGAAGTAAAGCAGTAGATTAAAATTCGATGGCTGAACAAAAAAACAACATACATCTTCTCTCTTTATCTTTTTACAAAGCTGCTTTCATAGAAGTTAGTTCCTCTAACACCCTGCAAACTCATGTTTGTATGGATACGTGTTGTGGATCAGTGTTTTCCTTTCTCTCCATCACGGCTTCAATGACTGTAAGGGAAGCAAGAGTGTATTTTCTTTTAATCCAGTTCTTCCTCCAGTTTGACTCCAGGGTTTACAGAGCTAAAACGTCTGCATTTGTCTTCCACGTACTTCTGCCTTGGCAACATCAGCTGCGGTATGAGAGTGTAGGCTCCCCAGTGAAATATGTTTGTAGCTCTGAGTTTACTATCTTTCCAACTCAAGATCCCATTTCAGCTACTAGTAAATTCAATGGGAAATGTGTCAGATGTATTGGGTGCAAAATTTGCTTTATTTGTCTTGAAAGTAGGGGAGTTTAACCCTGGTTTTACGAAAGTCTGTAGCAAAGCTCTTGCTGTCTTCTGAAGGGCCGAGCTTTAACTCGCTGTGGTTTTTCTAATGAGCAGATGGACAGTGTCACTCAAACAGGAATCTTTCTGTCTTTACTAACTCTCCTCTTAGGAAAAGTCCTACAAGCATCCTCAAAGTGCCACCCAGCTGGCCACGGACAGGGAATTTATTTGCCATTTCTTTTGATGAGGTGTGAAATAAAAAGTAATTTATTTGACTGCCTCAGAATTGTGCTGGCTGCTCAGGGGCAGCAGGAGAAAAAGTTCTGTTGCCACCCAGCTCAGCAAACCTGGCTTTGAACTGATGCAGCAAGCACATAGTGACTTCTTGGAGCAGAACTGCACATTATCATTTAGCTGGATGAATGCATGAGACAGAAAAGTTGTTCTTGATTAAAAACAAATATCGAGCATGGCAAGAAAATGAGTAAGGATAAACAGTGATTAAGTGTGATATGTCTGAAGGCTTCCCACAGTATAAAAGCCATATGTGGGAGGCATGAGCCTAAAATTAAACTCTTAACAGTGTGAGTTAAGGTTTTTGAAAGAGGCACCTGACACAATCAGAGGGGGAAAGTCTGAGTAACTGGCTCATCGAGGGAGGTTCTCACCACTTTCCCATGATCTGCACCTTCTTTCTTCTGCTGTGCTCATCCAAGCAGGAAAACGCCATTCAGGGGTCAGACCAGATGAACTGACTTACTCGTCCCTCCAGCCAGCTCGTCCGAAGGAGTCCCCGTGCAGAGCCGAAGCAGGGAAGCAGCTGTGGGCAGCCCCAGCTAAGCCACAGCCCATTCAATGCTAATCCAAGCCCAGGCAGGCTGGAGCTGGTATGAACGCTAAAGTCAAGTCAGCTTACTAGTGGCCTCCCTTTCCTGTGCTCCGCCAGCTAATGCCTTGCACCACCAGCTCAGGTATGGGAAACAGAGTCTGTTTTAAAAACAGGCAACAGATTTTTAACAATCAGTCACAAGAGTAATTGCAACAAGCAATTGCTTGGGACAGCAAACAATTAACACAGGGCCTTCCTTGCAAACAATACGCTACTGGTTGCTGTCTCTGTGGTTGTCATTGTGGGCTACACCCTCAATGCCCTCACAAACAGAAAGGCAGAGTGGCATGTTTCTAAGCAACGTAAATATTTTACTGATTTCATTCAATTCACCAAATGGTTTTCATTTGAGGTTGCCGCTTTCTGTTTGCTTGGTGATGCTGCAGCCTTGGCTTTCACGAAGAGCCTCGGCTTTCATGAAGAGCCTCCACTTCTGAACGGAATGCCGGATGGCTTTCCCACCACCGGGCAGCCGGTGGGGCAGCCAGCATCTTTGGGGTCCATGTTGTTCGCCACCCTTTGCCATGCAGCCGGCACTCTCGCAAAAAAACCCGGAGGCTCCTCGCTCATTAGCGGATGCGAGGGAGCCGACGGTTAGCGGGAACCCAGCATCTCCCAAGGCTTTATGACAAACCACTGCCACTCAAACCACATTTTCCAGTAACTGCGCAATCCAGCAATCATTCACCCAGACCAAACTCAATAGCTTTAGCTTGCAAGCTGCTCAGCTCTGCTGGTTTCTTTGCGATTAGTCTTCTCTATAGACCCAATCAATAACATCTTCTCTTTTCTTCCCTGAGGAAGAAATAAACTAGATCCAGCCAAGGTACATTTGTTAGTGACTAGGAAATTCTGAAGTTTCGGGCTCTCCCTGTAACACTGAAAGCCCGATCTCTGCCGCCCACCACCCGTCCCAAGGGCTTTGCAGAGGGAGCTCGCACAGCAGCCCAAAGGCTTTTCCACTCCCTTTGGGCACCTGCAAGGAATGAGGCTACAAACGCTCTCACGGCCACCCGTGCTCCTGCAAAGTCCTGCTGTGACCACAGAAGAAATTCCTGCTCAAGCAGAGCATACGGGGCCTGCACGTAATACTTGTTGCAAAACAAAGGTCTAAATTAACTACACTGAAAGAAAAAAGGTGGGGAGACCAACCCCAAGGGGCCACTACAGCTCCCAGAATATGAGCAAAACTTGCCAGTCTTCTGTCACCAAACCCTTTACCAGTTATACAGTTTTTCTCTTTATTGGGGGGAGACTCTCTACTTAGGCAAGGTGCAGCACACTGAGCCCGTGCCCGGCTGCTGTTTTGGTAGCCCCGGGGTCCAAGCAGCAAGATCAGCCACTGCAGTCAGCTCCCAGCAAATGCAATGAATACATTTGTTATTTAAAGCTATCGGCCATCCCATGTCAGGCATGAAATTAATAAATGATTGGGAAGGGGAGCTTTTCCTCTTCTCCCTCTGTGGAGGAGCTGCCTTCATCCAACTCTGCACCGCTCCAAAATGAAGTAATTTTGGCTCCCTGCATTTTAGCTATTTGAGATAACAAGCTCAAATTTCTTAGTCATCCAAAGGCAAAACTGTCTTTAGCTCTTTGCTGGTATTATGGCTTCATTTTTGCTGTAACCCATGCTCTGGGTACAAGCATTTGGGTCAGACTGACACAGAAGCTTCTCCTACATGAGGCAAGTTTCCTAAATGAGATGCTATGGAAGGGCAAGAGGTGAAATTCAACCATTATCAGTAAAATTTCCATGCAATGCCCACATAACTGTTCACAGGAGAATGTAATTATTGTAAAGTATGACAAAAAAAGACCCTGATAGAAAAGAGTGTTAGGTTTTGTGCTGCTGCTCACAGGCTGCACTATAAACAGGGCCTGAAACACCATCTCCACCCGTGTGTCCTCCCAGGAGTTGCAAGGCAGTCCAACCTGAGGGTGCTCCTGAAGGTTAGTAGGACAGTCCGGAGATAGTCTTCTTGAGTGCCCCAAGAATCACTCTGCAAGGTAGTGTAGATGCAGTTTTAAATACTAAGAATTGAACCCCGGATGACATTCTGTTAATTTCTTTTTTTTCTTTTTTTTCTTTTTTTTTAACAAGACAGGGCACATCTTGCCTTCAGAAGCACTAGGTAATCATAAGGTAATTGGTGGGTATTTCTGACTGGACTAAACATTGGGGGAAAAACCACTGGCTGCGTGCTACAGCTGTGTAAAATGGCTCTGCTCAACACCACCTGGAGCTGGATGCCTGTGGCACTTTACAAGGGCATCCTTTTAGGTTTTTAATCTGGGAGCACAATCAAATGTTAGGGATATGCAGACAGGTCATCATGGAGGCAGGAGTTATTTCACACACTTCTCTTAGACATACCTGTTTATTGAGGCTGGCCACAGCAAAGGAATTAAGGGAAAGGGCTTCCAAAGATTTAACTGCTACTAGAAACCAGGAGCCCCAGCATGCTCCAAAAGCCTTTTTTACCATGTATGTTGCACATAAAATCTTCTTATACGGGTGACTGTACCTTTCTTTATACTACATCATAGATAAAGCTGGGTAATAGATATAGTCACTAGAAACCTGATTCTTTAAGCTGCACTTCCTTAGGCAGATACCAGGAGCATGCTAAATGGCAAAGCATGTAACCACAGCATCATGAATATCTATTTCTCACTGTAGCCAGGCCAAGAGAGTAAGAACTATTTTTCAAAAGTTATCCAGAAAGTATTGTTGATTAATTAATGCATTCAAAATAATGAGCTCTCTTGGAAACATATTAAAAAGAAAAAAAGTGATTGAGTTCATCAGATTGATTTTTGCTGACAAATTATTAGCCCAACTTTGTCAAGTAGCAGTCTAACTAAAAAGGACTGTATGATCTCCTCCCCTTTAATTGTCCTATTTTTGCCTCTTGGTTTCCCAGTTGTATAGAGCACTTTTTCTTTGTTCAAACTTTAAAGAATCCTTCTCCATCAAAACAGTTGGGTTTGAGTTGGCTAGTGTGAGGAGGACTAATTTCCATCTACCTCACTCATCTTAATCACAGTGGTCAGCCAAGATTTGGAATCCAGAAGGTTGTGTCAAATTAAGAATCTAATAAAGTCAGTTGATTTATTGGTGGCATCTGTTTATTTATCAAATTAGACAAAAAGAAAAAAAAAAAATCCTATCAAGACTTGTTCTCCTGAAGACAGGAATAATCAACATCAGGAAAGGAGTTCCTTGCAGGTAACCCTCACAACCTTTCTGACTGGCAGCTATTCCTAAAGTTCTTGGTCAGAGCTGCTCTACCTTTCCATCCTCATTATCTCCTTCCATGGTGGTCTCTCTCATAAACCTCAGTTTTCCCCAAAAAGCCCACCTATCCATAAAGTTCAAGTACTTGAGCTAGTGGTGCCCCTACTCAGTGTCATAACTGATAGTTCTATTGTCTCCTAAAGAAATCGTATCACCCTAAACGTGCCTTCTGTTCCACAAAAAAATTGCTAGGATTAGCTTTATGGAGATCTGCAAAGTTACTTGTTTAAGATATCCACAAAGCAGTGGTATAGTTAGATGTC
Source organism: Cariama cristata (assembly GCF_000690535.1). Classification (NCBI taxonomy): domain Eukaryota; kingdom Metazoa; phylum Chordata; class Aves; order Cariamiformes; family Cariamidae; genus Cariama; species Cariama cristata. The sequence goes on along the minus strand of NW_009624706.1, from coordinate 58,157 downwards.
AGCTCAGGCAAATTTGCTCAGATTTATTTTAGCCATATACATATGCACCAAACTGTGCATGTGTGTATGTACACACACATATACACTCATACACAGACACACACACACACAAATGCACTGAACCAATACATACATACACATATTTATGTGAACACACAGAACATATTTTCCTACAGTTCCACCCATATACACCAAACAGTTGAGTTCATCACTGTTTTATTTACTATTTTACCACCAGACAGAAGCTTGTAGATGTTAAAAATCTACTAAACCCAGAAGAGAAGAAACTGATAGATGCTGGGCAGATTAAGAAGTCTGCAGCTGGTGAGGAAGCTGAAGGTTTGTGGGGTTGCTGCTGCCAAGTCAGTGTGTTCTGCAGGACAGGGTGGAGTGGAGATCATACACAGATGTGCCCCATCACAGGAACATCAACAAAAACTGAAAGAGAAAATTCTTCTTCCAACAGCACAAGACCTCCTCTTATCAATATGCTCTTAACACAAACTGTCCTCTGGGGAAGGTCCTTCTTCTATTTCCCAGTCTAAGGTCTCCTGTTATAAGATAGCTATAAGATTTTATGACCAGCTAATGTAGTCCAGGATGGTAAATGCCCGTATTCCTCACTTTCCCACCATTTCTTTTCTCTGTCCTAAGGAATCAGAGCATGGTCAAATCCCATTGACGTAAATGCTGTGGGGTAGCAAGAATGTTTGCCACCAGGCCATGCTCTGGAATGACAAGTATGCAAGAATTAGCATCTATAACTCTCCGTAAACATTGGGGTTAATCTCCAGGGTTTACAAGACTCTTTAAATGTGTTTTAATAGGACAATATGCTTTACGCAGGACCCATCCAACACTTCACATATCAGCAAAGTTTACAAGAAGGTAAACTGAGCTGGGGTAATAGTTCAGATGTACAGCCAGGGCTCTAATGAGAATGCCAAAGTCAAAGTCATAAATGGATTTGCAAGTGTAATACCTTCCCAAATGGCTGGAGAGCATTCCAAGTCTGGCAGGACAGTCAGAAGGGAAGAGCTGCGAGAATTGCATTGTTCTCTCTCAAACTCTGAAATCTAAAGAAATGGATGAAATCACCGCACTTTCAGTGCAAAATGATGGGCTGGCTTAGATGTGCACTCTGCCAGCCTCACCCAGCTTGGGCAGGACTCTGCTCAGTCCTGCTGAGGGGACCAGCGCTGCCCACAGAGTTTGGGGCTCCTGAGAATGAGTAATGGTGGTTAGTTAAAACTGAAGCCTGTGTGGACATCTGTGTGGACAGCTACTATAGGAAAGGAAGACTGAGGCCCCAGACAAACCTGCTCTTCTCCACCGATGGCAAAAGCTTCCTTCTAGCTTCCTAAAGACAGGTGAGATGAATCCTGGCCTGGGTTTATTCGAGCCTTGGGTGTCTACTTGCTTCAAGTAGACTCCACTTCTGCGGTCAGAGCAAGCCATCAGCCCCAAGTACAACTTGGTTTCATTTTGGAGAATGTTTTTTAAGATGACTGGCCTCAGCCTCACCATTATCATCCAGCAAACACATACAAAAGGCAGAACAAGCCTTTGCTAATAGATGACCAGTTTGTTTTGAGTTATTGTTATTGTTTGAGTTTTTGTTATTCTTTCTGTGCTTTTCACCCAAAACAGAATATCAACAAGAGAATAAAGCTAGGAATTTCAAGAAGTGACACATTTCCATTAAATCGATATGGAAACCAGCCAGACTATCCTAATAAATGTAATGAATGAATTAGGCATTCAAAGAAAAATGACCTCATGTTTCACTTCTTTATCCTCATCCTAATTATCACAGAACATTGGCCCAACCTAGACTCTCTTTCCATGCCTCTGTAAAGACCTGAGGGGACTTTTTGGCAGGACCAGCCAATATCTTAGCTGCATTTGCTATTGTCTCTGTTTATCACTTGGCACAACCCCGTCAGAGTATGGGTAGATTGGCAGTAAAAGGATGATTGCTTCATTATAATAATTCAATCTGCACTGAGACAGGCTGTCTCCTGTGCTACGTGAGAAACAGCTAGAAACTTTATTTCATAAGCAAAACTACCACTGGCCATTGTAAAATGCCAAGAGCAGCTATCATTAGATTGCGGTTCGGCTGGCTCTATTCTCTGGTGCAGGGGCTGCGGGGGGCTGGGGAGACTCCACCTCAGGGGGGAACCGACCTTTCTGGCACACTGGAGCAAAGGGGTGACACACGAGAGAAGACCTGACCATTCCTTTAGCGCCAAATCAGAAAGTCCAGGAAAAACATCTTTATAGACCAAGAGAAGACATTCTGTAATTGCTTGCATAGTGAATTGGGAACAATTTTTGCTCCTTTAGAAACGCAAGCTTTACCTGGTCACTATCGCTGAAATCTGGTGGGAAGATTCCCATGGTTGGAATGTTTAAATCAATCTTTTTTGCGTATTTCAGGAGGATCAGCTGAGCAAAAGCTAAGGAGGACTTGCACTGTTTGTGAAAAGGGTTTTGGCCTGCTTCCAGGTTTTTAGCAACTCAGGAGCAAATGTTCTCATATCGTTATGGATTAGTGTCCTCAGAAACGGTGTCTGGGATGGGTACAACCAGCATCAACTCCAAAGCCAACAGAGAAGAGTGAATTTATCTCCCTGCATAGGGACAAAAAACTGCATTGTCATGGGTGCTGCAGCCTGTGAAGTGCAAGCAAGAGACCTCCCATTGCATCTACCAATACATTTATGGCATATCCAGACATACAGAAGACATAGCATGACTTAAATGCACGCAGTGTATAATAAGTAGTGTGTAAAACCTGGTGTGCAATATATTATCTGCTAGGTTTTTTTTCTTTACAGGTTACCAGCAGATCAGACAGTGCAAAGTAGTGGCTGCATAGATACAAGCCATCGTGGTTGGATGGGATCATCATCATATAGCCCCAGCCAGGACTGGGTATTTTGAAAAGCTTGGCTTCAGAAAACTGAAAATATCACAAGGAAGAATTTAAAGAGAGAAACGTGGATGACTGACAACTGCCTAATGACAGCAGATCAGAGACAACTAAAAGTAGTGAATCCTGGTTTGGAGGAATGCTTATCACCACTAAGTGACTATTGGTGTCAGATAAGGCTTGAGCTTGGTCAAAGCTTTGCTTACCGCTGGCTATTCATAAGGGGTGTCTCTGGGGTGGGTCCTCTGATGTCTAGTAAGCTGAGATCCTGTACTAAAGACTTAAGTCCAGAGAAGTGACTAATCAAAAAAAAAAGTAAACTGATGGTAATAAATATGAATTACAGGCTGTAAATTGTAGCGGTATGGTAAGAAAAGGATACAAGTAGACATTAGGAATTTTAAAAGTATGTTAGCTACAAATGGGATCATCAGAAAGGTACCACACTGCTTCTAAATAGACACGCTAAGACTGCCAATAACAAACCCAAAGAAGTAAAAATGTTGAGTAAATATTTCCCACTTGTATTTGGGGAAAAGTCAGATAATGCATTGCATCTTGCATAACAAAAACAACCCTTTCTTTTCTAACAATAATTTCTAAACTTAGAAATTTTTAATTGGCAGGTCCTGAATAATTTGCATCCAAGAGGCAAAGATGTTCACTGGACCTCTGCTGCTGATTTTGAATAAGTCTTGGAACACTAGAGAAGTTAGAGATGTGAAGGAAAGATAATGTTGTGCCAGCACTTAAACAGAGTAACTAGGATGACATGAATAAATATAGGCCTGTCAGCCTGACATCAATCTGAACAAAATAATAGAACAGTTATTTGGGGACTCTATTAAGAATTAAAAGGGAAAAAATAGAATTACACTGAAATGATCATAAACTTATTAAAACCAGACCCTATCCAAATAATTTTATATTGTTGAAACATGTACAAGTTTAATTGGTAAAGGTACTAGTGCTGATGTAAATGATATTGTTGAACTATTTTACCAACTGATAGGTCCTATAAAAAGCCTATCTTTGGGGAACCGGCCAATCTCATGAGCTGGGTTCTTGGCCCTTCACTCTTTAGCAACCCTTCCCTGCTGATGGAGTTGGCAAATAAGACAAAGACCATGAGGGACTGGTGAACAGCAAAAATGTTAACAGCTGATCTGGGAGACGAATCTGATTTGCTCCATAACTGTGACACAGCACAAGTAAGGGACAGCAAAGGAGGCCAGACTTACCACGAGAGGAGATCAGTGATTCCAAAGAGATTTCCAGATCCTGGTAGAAAGTCAGCTGAACTGGAGCTCAGTGTCTAAAGGGGCCAAGACAGCCTTTGGCACTTCAAAGCAGGGTCCATTAAGGAGCAAGGTATCCTCTGTGTTTCACAATGGTGTGATGGCTCCTACAATTGTTTTGGTGTTCAGAAAAAGGGTCTGGAAAAAAAATGGAGAGGATTCAGAAAAAAACACACTAACTTGATTAAAAGATAGGAAAACGTGCCTTATTCTGAGAGACTCAAGAGCTCAATTTATGTGATATGTCCAAAGTAAGGCTTGAGGATGACTTGATACTAATCAGTTATGGCTGCACAGACAGCAGAGCTTTCACAAGGATGGGCTCCTTCACTTGCCGAACAAATGTTTAACAAAACTCATGGTCTGATGCTGAAGTTAGATACACTCTGACAGAAATAAGACACTGGTTTTCAGAGGACAGAACAATTAACTGCCAGAATTACTCACCAATAGGGTCCTTTGATCAGTTTCTAATAAAGCTTGGAGGATTCCCTAAAAAAAAAAAAAAGAAAAAAAGGAGTACTGTGAAACATTGACATTGGGACATTTCAAGCAGGAAGACACCAAGGTAGGTCCCATGGATTGTGTTACAACGAAGATCTGTCTAGACGACCCTCAAGTCTATTCTAACCTTAAAAAAATCTTAGAAAATAGACTCTCGGTGATGACACACACTTTCAGTAAGTCTTTCGTCCAGCAGACTGTCTCACCACTGAGACAACTAGGAAGTCCTTTCCCAAAGTTACTGTTTGCTTTTACCAGCCAGATGCTCTTACAGATAGACAAGATAAACACCATGTTTAGTCACTGTCAAGCTTTTCAGCAGTTGTTCTTTTAACTCTATCTTGCGAGTATGGCAATTTCCCCATGCTAATAGGACTTACAGATCTTGCAAATTAGTGAACATTTAGTAGCAAGAAAGCTAGAGGTTCAAAATCATTTATCCCATTTCTTCATACTCCTCAGCTCCTTTTGTGGCTTTACAGAACTTCTTGCCCACTGATTTTATGAAGAATCTGGATGCACTTCTTTCCACTTATCAGCTTAAGAGCTGATCTGACGGAAAGCACCTCTGCGAGCAGATCTGCTGCACTTGGTGGGAAAGTTTCCATTTGCAGGACTTGCTCTTTTAGTTCACATGGCCTTGCAGCCCACCAGTTTGACCAAGTCTGAAGTCTTAAATCACAACTCAAGCAAAATCACCACGGTTTTCCCCTTTTCCCGTTAAAATCTGTGAAACTACCAAGTTTTCCATGGCTTTTGCCCAAAGCCACAACCTGCTGCAAATTCATTGAAAAGTAATTCCAAACTTAACGCAGATTAATAATGCTTCCGATTAGTACAGCCAAGTTTTGCAGTTTAACAGATTAAAAATTGTCAGGTTTCATGTCTCTTTGTGAACGTTTCGTTCCACTTAAACCGCAATCTCCCAACAAATGATTACCACCAAACTAAAGCTATTAAAAAAAAAATAAAGCCACCTTTGCATTTCGAAAACTCTACACTTTGGTGGAGTTCCGATCTGCCGTTTAATTTTGTCGTGTTGCATAAAGATGGGAGGAACCTGCTTCTAGATCCAAAATGGTTTCCAAGTCATAGCCCTACCCAGATCGGGATATTTGGACCCATATGCTTTTGTTTGGATCCTTCATTATTTTTTCCTTAAAATGGAGGGCGTGCTCAGACCATCTGCAAGTGTTTCAAGCTAACATGTTTTCAGCCATTAACCTTCCTTTAGCTGAAAATCATTGCCCCTTGACCGAAGTGTAATGTCTAGCCACAGTTCCCAACCAGTGCAATGTGAAACAGGTTTGCTGGCCCCACTCTCCTGGAGAGGAAGGAGATAGGAAGGGTGAACACCTACAAAGATGCTAATTTAATTGTTTGTGATCACGCTGGCTAACCTCTACTTTTTTCAGAGGCTGGGTCCTTCCCCTGGCTTCTGCATTCTTCTCCCTAGGTATGATATTTGGAGACAGAAACATGGGCTGATGATGACTGAAACCACATTCCCCTGAACAGGATGGCCCTTGCACTTTCGAGACCAAAGTACTCTCTGGGACTGTGCTGAAAAAAGATTTATAGTTTTTAATCTCCTCATAAGGTATGACTGTGAAGTACGCTATAATATATAGGACAGGAATTAATCCTGAATTTATTTAGTATTTTTTTCTTATTTCATCTGTCAGAAGATTGCCATTTCAATTATTTATTAAGAAAATTATGTTTTTCAAGGTAAATGCATTACTTTCGTTATCTGCTTTCAATTAGCTGGGAATTCACTGTGTTCAGCCAAATGTCCATTCATCAACAAATTCCAGATTCCTGGCAGTCTGAACAAATTCCCAATTTTCTTCTTTTATGGGTAAAATAAGTGAAGATATTCATGCCTCATTCTAAATTATGACTGGGGTTAGAGTAGCCCGGAGGGAGGAGAAAACAACTATGGAAGGTCTTGAAATATATTAATAGATGTTTTGATAGCAGTAGGGCTAAAATATTTCACAATCTTTTTTCTTCAGGTGCTTTGTTACATTAACTACGTGCCCTCCTGCCCTCCTTCATGGGCAACTTAATGAACTGAGCTGGTCACCCTCCAAAATGCCTGCAACAGGTTGATGATATGGTCTCTAGCTGCAGGGCTCTGCCTTCCACATGGACCTATGGGAACAAAAACAAAGTAAAATACATCCTCCGCCACTGCAACTCTTCATGTCATGTCCAACACTTCCAATTAATGAATTCAGATTTTCAGTGCAAGCCTGTGCAAAGTAGCTCCAGCAGTGTCATGGGCTGCCCTGGGGCCACCCGTACACCCTGGAGCATCGAGGGAGCAGTGAGCAGGGAGAAACACCGTGGCCAGCCACGTGCTTGGGCAGAATAGGGTCCAGGCTTCTGTCTCGGAAATATTCTGATGCTGGTCCTCCTTTCTCTTCCTACAAAACAGGGCTACCTAGCTGGGGACCAGCCCGTTGCTGACACAGCTCCATGGCTTGTGACACCAACCGCTTTCTCAGCCCAGCACCATGCACCCATTGTAGCCGGTTCCCTCCCCAGCCAACTGCTCGCTGGGAGGAGAAAGCCCCATGCTCCAGCGTGGGAACTGGACTTCTTGCAAAGAGGCTCTTTATCCCCAAAAGGGAGCATAAGCACTCTTTAAAATGCAGTCATGCTTTTTGAAATGCCTCCTGACCAAAGGCATTTTCACTACATGCTTGCAATTGGTACTTCAACTTCACCCGATGCTGGGACAAGGCCCTTTACAAGGGGTTTCCTGGGCAAAGCCAGGAGAAAGGTTCTGCCCCTGCCAGCCATGGGGATGGAGGGCAACTAGAAACCCTGCCCCAGCCTCTGTGCGTGCTCATCACAGCTCTGACCTCAGTTACCCTCCAGGCACTGCTTGGAGCCGTACTTCTGTGTATGGTGTGACCAGCCCCGAGCCAGCCATGGGGAGAGCACAGGAGCTGGGTAGAGTGATCCCACTGTCCCAAATGGCTGTAACAGTCTCCTTCATCTCTGCGGGGCATCAGGCCACGTACCCGAGGAGGTCCCGGGCACACCACAGCTCCCGACTGGCCCCCATGGCCACGTTTCTTTCCCAGCAGGCAAGGAGGTGGGGGAGGAGGGTAACCTCCCAACTGGGAGTTAGGATCTAGCCGGGATGCTTGCTTGAAATCAGGAGCTTTGTTGTCAGATAGCCTTAAAATAAAAGCAGTATTTAAAGCTCTATTTTTTCCTTCCAAACAAGGAAGATTTTTCAGTCATTTTAGTAATTAATTTTATCTCCTCCTTCTTTTGTCAGTGAAACTACTGTCTCCCCTGGCTTCTTCAGTTGTTGTTGTCAAAAATCCTCTGTCCTGGTTATCTCCTATGGGTTGTACAAAGTCATTTTGGTTTTGTGCTGCCCTTCTGTTTTTCAGCTCAGCCATCACGGACTCTCGAATTATATGTGCTTGGTCACCTCCTCTTTCCTCCTTTCCACTCACAGTGGATACTTTCTGCTCCTTTTGTTTTCTCCTTCCAATGATTTGTGGTCAGTAATGCTTTCCGTACACTGTGGAGAAGGACTCTTCAGCCTTTCTCATCATATTCAGGTGTTCGTAGGTCTCTCCCTCTCCGCACACACTCTGAGATGGCGTTCTCTTGTGCACTGTATTTTTCATCATGTGAATGAAGAAACAGAGTCACTGCTCTGCCTCTCATTCCCCAGGTTGTGCAGAAAGCTAACCGTCCTTACGTGGGCTGATGCCTTTCCCACTAGACGTAGGAGAGGCAGGAAGATGAGATGATTTTTTTTTTCCCTTACGTGATTTGTGTACATCTCAGCCAGACATTGCTCTCCGCATGACAAGATGATTAGGCTGAGGTTTTGGGGTAAAAGCTACATTGCCTTCGCTTCTTGGTGAGGCAGAGCCCTGAGAGCTACCTCGCCATCCAGCAGCTCTGCCAACATTTTCCTGCTGAGGGCTCTCCCAAGAGGTGAAACCATCACCATCTCTTCAACAGCTGTCTGATGTCCTATAGCCTGGGCAATCGTGAACTGATGTGTTTATTTTACTGGTAGAATACACCTGCAACTTAAATATTGTATGATAAGCAGATGTTCACTTCTATAAATTGAACAGCGCACAAAGATTTATAGACCCCAGAGGTTCAGATTTAGCGAGTGGGAGCCAAGGTCACAACTGGACCTTCAGATTCAATAAATCTTGACGTTACTGGAGCACTGGGGGAGGGGAGGAAGGCGTCATTATACACATATAACAATTTAAAAAGTATGCCAGTGATGATCTGCAAAGCAGATGTAAGTCAGGCTGATTTTGATATGTTAAAATGACCCTGCCAGGCAAGAGATGAAATAACTCAGGATTTGATTTGGAGTCACATATGGAACATAGGAGTGGAAATGGTGATAATAAGCCCGTGTTCATACAAGAAGCAGAGGGAAAAAAAGCTCCATTAAAAAAAATAAATATTTTGTTTTCATGCTGTAAGAAGGACGCTATTGATATCATCGGTGGTGAATTTATTCTAATTAAGGTACTTCAAATGACATATCTGTGCTGTGTTTTTCTTTCATGCAGTGCACTAATGAAAACCACTGGTTTAGCTACAGAAAAACCAAAGTCCCACATGAGTAGGTACCTGCTGCACCCTAATGGTGTCTCCCAGCTCAGGAGGCAGAGTCGGCGCTGCTGGGTGCGTTCGGAGGCCTGGCAAAGAGAATAGGTTGTCTGAAGTAATTCAGTCTCTAGTGTCCCTTCAGACCCTAGTCTCTTTGCTGGAGCTTTAAACACAGGCTGGCAGCAAGGATGGAGGGGAAGGGAGGAGAGGCAGTATGGACAACCTGTGCCAATGTCTCTGCGGAAGAAAGAGGATGGAAATGGGGAGAGTTATGGAGAGTAAGAGGCAATGAGGAAGGTTTTAAATGGGCACCAAAATATCCCGACATGGCTGTGTTATAAGCACCTTCATAGGGGCAACTCAGTAGCCATTGCCTTGTGATAGCTGCAATAAGATAGTGCTAAGGGTGTAAATAGAAGTGGACAAAGTCTGAAACACCAGAGGCAGCCTGAACTGATCCCTGCCAGCCCAGAGCCCACCAGCCTGGGCTGTGGACCCCTCCAGAAAAATAGTACAAGTTCAACTACTCCAGACTCCAAGCCATATCCAGTGACTCTCAAGCTAGCGCAGTCCAAGTTAGTTTTCATCAGCCGACACGCTGTCGCAGCCCGAGCTGGGCAGGCAAAGCCGGAGCTGCCGCTGATGTACATGGGGGTGTACGTGTCCAGCTCCTCCCACACCTCCTCCACCCTGCGGGTGCCCGTCCCGCTCCACACCTCCAGTTTTGCAACTGCCTATGATGTTTTAAACCAAACCATCAATTGGCCCATTGAGCAATTCACGGTTACAACAAAAACCCGCATGGAGGTTTCCATTGAGCAATTATAAATTACACCGGTGTTTTGGTGTTCCTGTCTTTCTGTTTAGAACAACTCAGAGTGGTTTATGAGAATCTTCTAACCAGCATTTTTTAGGGACTTCCAAAACATGTAGTTCAGCCAAAAGCAAAGCAGAAAAAATGCTACCAGTAAGGAATTTCCCAGTTACTGAATAATAACTAATAAATACAAACATCCATTCTAGTAGAAGACAGAGGCAGATGCAAACAAGAGAAAACATGAAAATGTTGTACTGAATTTTACCTTGTTGAGGTAGATATGCATGTGAACAACTCACCCAAACTCACGTATCTGAAAGCAGAGCTGTCTGAAGCAGAAGCAGCCAGGAAAATGTAGCATTTGAGGGGTCCTGTGGCAACTGAAATGAAAATTTTGGAGGTAAAGTGAAGTTATCCCTAATTACCAGATATATACAATCTTTGCAAATGAGAGTGCTCCCAAATAAGACTGTGGGATATACCCCAGCTGCCAGCTGTAATACAGATAAACAGTCATATAATTCAAAAAGCATGACTGGCTGAAGCACCAGCTCAAGATTTTCAAAGTGCTTGCACAGGGATGCTCTAGCTGTTCATGCACAGGTACCTGCATGCCCTCCTCAAGGGAAATCCAGCCGGAGTCAGGCAGGGGTGGTCGGGGCCCAGAGCACTACCCTCTCTTGCTCTCTTTCTGGTTCAATTTTTTCGCTGCTGGCCACAGGGCTCATTTTAACTCTCACACTCATGAATGGAAGATAATGGGCATATTTTGCTCCAGAGAATGGAGTGAAGCTCCCGGTATGTACAAGCTTGGAAGAGGCTGCTGTAACAATCTGAAGTACAACAAACCTTCTGTCAACTGATCTTTCATGACCGACAGTGTGTTTTCTGCACCCAGCTCCCAAGTTATGGGATGGAAGCACAGGGGGTGATTGCCTGCCCCAGTGCCACCCAGTAGCCCCAGCCAGCAGATCCCTGCAGTGATCCCCGTCACCATGTCCCCTCGCCTGGAGTTTTTTTCCCCATGACCACAAGCTCCAGGATCATTAAGGAAAAGTATTTCTCAATGGTTTCTCCACTGTTCCTTGTCAAAGTCCTACACAACCAGGGCAATCGGGAAGTGTTTACACTATCTGGCGTTTGTTCCGGTATCTTTAAACATTGACTCCAAAATAATTCTGATTTCCATATCAAACTAGCACATTGTGGCCTCTTTACTGGTGAGGCATAGACTGTGAATTTCCCTGTCTTGGAAGTTGCAAAAGACAGCTCTGGTATCTGCAACATCTTTTAAGGGAGCCCCTGGTGTACTTAATGAAAAATTAATTTAGGGTAAATCAATATTTGGTTTCATTGTCATCCTATATCAGACCGGACTGCAGGTGAAAGTGAGTTTAGCAGTTACTATTTATTCCCAGCTGACTAATCCCATTTCCCATTGCTGAAATAAGGCATTAGAAATCAAAGTAATCTCTCATTGAAAGGAAGACATTCCTAACAGCTGTATCCTTCAAAGGCTTCGGCCTTTCCTTTCCCCTTACCATCTCCATAGGTAGCCCTCCGGGACACACGGTTATGTGGGATGCCAACTGCTCTCTATTCATCATGGCCCTATTCTCCAAGGACCCATTGACTTTCAATAATTTATCACTCAATGTTCTGTGTGCTGCTGCAGAAATAAATCAGAAATGGGAGCACCAGATGCTCCCGCATCCTATCGTACTGTGCTAATTTATTAAAAAGGGGTTTTCTCAGCCCAGCTATGGGGTGCAGGAATCTTCTTCACAAGGAGCAGTGAGGATGAGGGTTAAGGTCCACAGAGCCAAGTGCGAAAAGCGTTGAGAGAGAACGAGAGAGAGATTTCAACGTGGAAGCACACGAGCTTGGAAGCCCTTGCGGGGTGAGCAGGCGGTCGGCTTTCCAAGCAGAGCTAGTGGTGACAGCGCTCCAAGAAAAATATATTTAGTCCTTAAGCATGTAGCTTTTGTTCTGGGCTCACAGTCTCTTTTTGTCTCTTGGACTAGGTCTCGCACCCGGATACGGCAAGTAAATATCAAGCCATAAATCACAAATTCGATGCTTGCTTTTCTTTCCTCAAGGTTGTATAATGTAATGAATAAGATCAAGCAAATGCAAAGCTATTTTACGCTGTGCATGCAGAGTGCAAAAGGCCCTGGGTCTCTTCCAATGACCCTACAAGAATGATAGGCCTCCTGCTAACAGAAGATGTATTTTTCTGAGGCATCACACAAATCCTCTCATGGATTGAAGAGTTTCTCCTGTTCTTGTTTTCTTTAATGCTCTTGCAATACAGTTAATTTAACATATAATGACCTTTCATTCAAACCTTCTGCACATATATATTATGGTAGTTTCATCAAATGTGCCTCTGGCAGAACAGGAAAAGCAAATTTCCTACGTTCCTTCCTAAAGTTCTGAATGCATGTCAACAGCTTTTTGGTACTTCTCACCCTTGGTCATTTCTCATCTCCCGTTCAGAGGGGGAGAACCGTGGCTGCTAACACACAATCTTGCCTCTGATGTTACCACTGGAGCACCAGGTTGACCCCACTTGGAAGACAGGAGGGTGTTGGGACTTCTCCTTGAAGTTCTGGGACCTTGTCCTTGAAGTCCAGCCTTTCCAAGGTTGCACAACCAGTTCCAGCGCTCCCTAATGCAGCAGGGCCTGAATTCACACCACTGGTGCTCTTATAAAATCAGCTTCTAGTTACCTGCAAGGGGAAGGGATAAACCGAGAATGCATGATTCTTCCTACCCCCCCAAAACTTTGCTCAGGGTAATTCCTTTTCTCTAGGACGGTGCCCACCATACAGGAATTGTATAATGGCACAGGAGCATTCCCAGTACTGCTGACACATTACCAGCCTCTCTGCTCATCTCTGAGCATGTAAAAGTGGGACTCTAGAGCGTCACATAACTAACTGACAGCTAGTTTTTGTGGTGACAGCAAGAAAAGGCACTTTTTTGGCACCGGCTCCTCCACCAGGTTTTAAGTCTTTGCCGCATCTCCGGAGGGACTCAGCAACCTTTATGGGAATGAGCTGGCAGGTGGGTTGCAAAAGCCCCCAATTCTGTCTCCATTCTCTCCTCCCTCTCAGCAGTTTCCATTTACATTGACTTTTTCTTAAATTTGTAAGAAAGATACCCAACGTGCATAATTGTAGCCCAAAGAGCTAAAGTTTGCCAATGTTATGAGAAAGCATAAGCAAGAGCTTAGAATGGGAAGTGTTGGGCAATCCTGCCTTTACTGAAGGCAAAAATCCCCCACTGCGCCTGCCACCAAGATTAATTCCAGATTTCCTTAGGTTTTGTGACAGGCACAGGGCCTGTCCCAGCAGCTGCTAAGCAGTATCAGGACTAATGCTCTCTTTCAAATCTCTCAGCCCTAGTATCAAGAGCATTATTCTGAGGAGATTTTTCCTGAAATCTTCATGAGACAACATTGGGAAATCCTGATTAGTCAGTAAGACTGCTGTTTATCCTTCTGGTGAAACACAGCTTCTGCTAAACCAGAGCCATTCTCTCCTTGAAGATATGCGAATGTTGGCGAAATTACTGTAAATTGGGAGATTACTGGTTAAGGTTGCAGCAAAACGCAGTTTGCATCTTAACTCTGTTTTCTCTCATTTACAGCCTCCTTCAAATGTCTTCTTTGGCACTGAAAACATTTATCTCAACCTAAAAGTGAACTTTGGAGGGGGGGAGTCTGAATAAAACCCCTACAGCTGTTTTTGAATTATCCAGGAAGAAAAAAATGCACATCTCCCAGTATAAACATTATCTTGGTTTTATTTGGGTTTTTTTTTTTGTCATTTTGTTTTGGATTGTTTTTATTTTTTTTTTAGTTCAAGGAGAACATTTAGTTTATTTAGAGTTAGATTATTTTATTTTATTTAGATGTCAGCACAGCACATCTGTATTTCTCGGTGAGACAGAGGAACACAAGAACTGCTCTGCAAGGTCAGACCAAGGGTCGGTCCAACCCCGTATCCTGCCTCCGACAGCAGCCAGTAGCAGATGCTCAGAGCAAAGCCCAGAGGAAACAGGACCAGTGCCCAGGGGCCTTTCCTGGTGTCCCCACCGTGCTCCCAGCACTCAGCGGTCACGGGGCTTCCTGAGCTGGAGCTGCAGCTGGACCGCTGCGTTTGACAGTCACCAACGGCTCGGTCCTCTCCCAATTTGTCTAATCCACTTTTGAGCCCCTCTGCCCTCTCAGCCTTTGCAGCTTCCTGTGGCAAAGACACAGGCACGAGGCAGCTATGCTGCGTGTGAAATTAATACTTCCTTGCCCTCTTTTTAAACCTGATAGTGTCCTTGGAAGACTCTAAGTTCTTACATTACGAGAAACACTGAATAGGCTTTTTCCCCTGAATAGGTCTTTTTTCATAAGCTGTTTGCCCACTTCTCCCATACAAGCTTGGTCATAGCCCTCCTCATTCTTGTTTTTCTTCTCTCGGTACCTCTGGCTCTCCTGGATCTATGGCATGACTTGGACTTATGATTCATACGCTTTTCCTGGTAGTATCTAGTACTTAATTTGCCTATTTTTTTCCTCCATTGCTGAGTATCAGAAACACGCTTTCAGAGGATTTTCCATCATTATCCCAAACTTCTTTCTAAGAGGAAGTAACTTGCCAAAAGCAATGGTCATTTTGTTACTTCCCCTCTGTTTCACTACTTTGCTCTTAGCCGCACTGGTTTTCTCCTGACATTTTATGTCCCAGTCACTCAGCAGCATGAGAACCTCCTGCAACTGTTTGCTGTTGGCTCTTCTGGAGAGTTCTGCACCATCTGCCAATGTGGTTAACTTACTATTTATCTCCTCTTCCAGATCTTTCATTAATACGTAGGAGTATACCACATACATCTACACTGTTTTCTAGACTAGAGCAGCTCTGCGAGAGGACTTGGGCATTTTTCCCTCCACAGCTTGGCTTTCCAATGTGCCTGGGGCAAAGTACCATTTTTGGAAAGCTGGATATGCTGCTTAGGGATACCTTGCTTAGTCATATACTTACTGACCTCTGCAAAGACTGCCGACAGATGTGCGAAGCCTGACTCTCCTCCATAGAAGCAACATCTCTTTCTTTTCACCATTTATCTCACACGCATGGGATCCATCCATGTCTATCAATTCTAATCTGTGATATAATTTTCAATACCTTGCCTAGTATAGAAGGTCAGTACGTTAGTTTGCAGTTCTTGGGTTCATTTTTGAATTATTTCTAGCTATGGTTAATATATCTGGAATAAAGGGTTCAAATGTGAGGAAGGACAAGAAATATCCCCTGTAGACAAGTTCAGTTATCTGTGCTAGTTTCTCTGTTAAAATCGTAACTTCTTCCACAAACTGGGCCAAAGTATGCCCACAATTAAAATATTTGGAAAGTTGCCCTTGTTCCTTGAATAAAGTGTTGATTTAGTTTTTGCACCGCAAAATGCACTGACAATTTCTTCCCCCATAAACTCCATTTTTTGTATTCACAATTTTGCTCCTATAGTCTCTTGCCTGTAGGAGATATAGACAAGAGATAAGGCATATATAATATAAGGCATCAACTGAACATCCAGAAGTTGTCATATAGTTTGGCATCTACAATTAATGCTGAGATCTGAGTTCACAATTAATTAGAGCCCTCCTACATTGGGAAATGCACTAACACTATTTTGCCTCCATAATTTCAGTTATATTGGTACCGTGCTCAATGCCCCAAGCCTGTCAGTGTTTAACGGGCATTTGGACAATGCCCTTAACAACATGCTTTAACTTTTGGTCAGCCCTGAAGTGGTGAGGTAGTTGGACTAGATGATCCTTGTAGGTCCCTTCCAACTGAAATAGTCTAGTCTAGTCTAAATCAGAGCTTTCCCTGTGCACACTCCTTTCCTGGAATAATTGTGCACATTTGTTGATGTTTTAGCATATTTTCCTTCAGCATGATTACTTCTAGTTTTACATAGTAGAAATCTGCATACTTTTAAAATGTAGTCAAATGTATAACAGAGTAAAAATATGCAAGTCTATATTTGACTTATCTGTCTGTCTTATACACCTAAATGTGTGTGTGTGTGCGCATAATACTGCACGAGCATTCATGCAGACATTAGAGAAGGTAAATGCATAAACAAAAGGTATGTGTACAGGAATTGTGGTTTATTTCAAAAAATGCTAAATAAGACCTAAAGAGGTAAAAGTTACCTATAGCAGCAAAGGCATCATGTATTTAATCATGAACATAAATCAGAAATATGAAAGCACTGTCTGTGAAATTAATGCAACCTGTCAGGTGCTTTAAAAATAGGCTCCCACTTAAATATTATGCCTACCCAGAGCTTCAATGGGTATCATCATGCTACCACCTAGCTAAACAAATGCAGATTAATGGAGGGAGCGTGGGTGCTTTCACCTCTCTCCCTCAAAATTAGCAGCACTGCCACACTGTGCATTCCCATGTAATAATCCATCAGGGCTGTGCAGCCTTGCCTCCACCCTCGGGTCGGTTCAGGGCTGCCTTTGCCTCTGGGTAATGTTAAATTTAGGGCTTGCGTTTCAGGACTACTCATCTTCACTTTGCAGCGCTCTCAGCTGCAGTATATCACTCAGAGGCCGGTACCCTTAACCCATAGGGGGGTATCCCATGTGGCATACACTAATTTATAAATGAGAATGATATCTGAATGCGTCACATTTCAGTGAAGAAAAACAAACCTTATGCACTCTTTTAAGGCCATGATAAATTAGAATGTGCACGGTACAAATATTTATCTTGCACCCTTATTACAAGTATTTCCTTTTCACTGGTTAATTTAATTAAGAGGTGTCCCTTTGGATTAAAACTTTGTAAGATGGATATATTTTTCTCCAAAACATAATTCATTTTGAATGAAGAGGGGAAAACTCATAGCTCCTGAACTTATTAATAATGATCTGAATTAAAATACATTCCTGGCTTCCTTGAACACTTACGTATGTTACAGGATAGCTGGGAGGGGAGGCAAGAGGGATTATTTTTGTTTTCAAGAGAAGGACCTGATCCCAGAAACACTGTCGAACACATATGATGAGGAGTTAGTCACAATGATTTCTTTGGCAAGGGAGAAAGAAGCAGAAACAAAAACAACAATGACCCAACTTTCTGTCAAAGCGGGGGACGGGGATGAGAGAGCTGGTATGGGATCATTCTCCTTCCCTCCCAACGCCCAGGATCCCATCTCACTCCAAAAAAAACCTCCTTGTGCTTGGCAGCTTTTGGCTGTGAAGGAGACCAAGGATGGGAGCAGAAGTGGTCAAGCCTGCCAGGAACAGCTCATGGCCCGGAGGGCATCACCCTCCTGCACAGCCCCGGGGGTTGTGGGGACCTCCCTTGTGTCCCCCTCTCCACATGATACAAATCGTCACCCAGCGCAGTACACTGGGGCCTCAAGGAAGGCAAAACTCACAGAAGACCCCATCCTGGTTCAGCTGGCATGTTCTAGGCAAGAGCAGCTGTCCTCTGAAGACACTACCTGAGCTATAGAGCCAAAAAGAAAAAGGGAAAGATGAAGCCCACTGGAGAAAGTGCTATTTAGGGGTTCAGAGGGTCAGGATTTTGCCTCGGGTCTGCTGTGCTAATCTTGGATGTGCCACTTCATCTCACTTCTCGGGACCCCTTCCTGACTTTTGTCTGATCTACTCCAAGGGCGATATCTCTGGATCACAAGCCGACTCCTGCTGTGTCTGAGCAATGAGACAACAAGGCTCCACACACAACTTTGCTGACATATAGGCATTACAGAGAGATGATGCGAAAACTGCAACTGTTTTTCCAAAATATCTGCTTTGCCTCTGCTCACAGGGCAATTCCTGGAATTGTCCATTAGGAAATTAGTCCCCAGCTCAGTCCCTATAGAGGAGTGAGTGATTTTGTGCCTGATTATCTCTTCAAGGAAGACTTTAGACATACAAATGTTTGGGAGATGCACCTATTTTGAGAGGCCTTTTCTTCCACAAAGGTTGGTCTTTACAATTTCCATCACTGCCTCTGTGGTATGCCGACAAGGGATGATTTTAATGACGTTCAAGGTTGAATAATAGAAAAAGGTTTGTCATTTCACTTCCTCTTTAGAGGAGACTTTTCTGATCGGTTTTGAGTATTGTGTCAATAACTCCTGTCATGTTTTCTTTCTTTACAGAGCCTACCAATACACTGCTAGCAGACTCATTAACAGAACAAGGGGCATCACTGCCAGAAGAAAAGGCTATTCAAACGTAAATACAAAGCCTAGCAAAACCTCTCAAGCTTATAAGTTTGAACTTGAACCATTGCTGCAGGTATAATTGAAGGCAGTTCTCAACACATTATTCAAGTCCTTGTTGATGCTTCCCACCGCCCCTCCAGCACCTGCAGAACCTCTCTGCTGACCCTAAGACCCTTGGTGAGATTCAAGCCAGAGCATTTGGTCAATGCCAGTTCTTACATCAGTGACTGGCACCCTCTTCATGGCTCACACGTCCCACTTTTAAAAGAACAAATTATGGCCATGCTGTGAGCTGAATGACAAAACTCAAAGGAAAATGAACTTGAAGATGTTTCCCTAGCAACTGTGTGCAGCAGTGTTCCCATCGGTCCAACATCACAGCATCACACTTTGAATTGAAAAAAAACCCCACAAATTGAAATCTTTACCTCTTAAATGGCAAGTGCAGCCTGGCAGAGAGACAGCCTTCCTTGGTCACACTGGCCGGTACCCAACTCATAACACTGGCTTTCACTTTGTGTAGAAGGCCACTCTGGACAAGGAACAGCAACAGTCATGAACAGAGGTTCAGGGGGTACAGCAACTTCACGAGCTGGCCCTGAAAATAAAAAATGTTTAATTTCAGTATTGTTAAAAGAAAATAAATGTTGATTATCTCTTTCTCTTTCCATTCCTGATCCTTCCTCACTACAACACTAGTGTAATTTTAGCATATGCTGTTTAACAAGTCACCTTCAGCCATCTGGCACACATTGACTTGCTTGAAACAAAAGCCATGAGTTCCCAATGGGCAAAGCAAGCCTTACTCACCTAACTGTAATCTTTGTGCAGCAAGTCTTCTCCAGTCCTTCTTGCTCACCCTTCCTAAAATGGCCTGACTCTTGGGAACAAGGTGCCCTGGTGCAAGCCAGCCTTTCTTTCCTGGCAGACTCAGAGGTCCATGTTTTCTCTCCACCGTATTACCTAGACCAGATACAGTGAGTGATGCAAACAGCAGGAGGGAAGAGGCGACAGTCCCATTACTACCCTAATAAACCCACCTATCTTTTGTTTACATTACCACCATTGTTTTAACTGATGTAGTTCAGTCTGCTGCATGAGGCCAACTTTTCATGCTGAATCCTGCATTATTATCTTCCAGAAGGACAGTAACCATTTCCCTCAAGGATGCTATTCTGGTTTGAATATTTAGGCACACAGATGAAAGGCTGCTATAACATCATACTGTAAAATCTATTTGCACTAGTATGTTATCTACTAGCTGTACTCCTGAGATAAATACAACATTATACTGTAACACCTCGAGAACCATTTCCACTCACCTGTGCTAGAAACATCCTGTTCCATAAACTTGGGTTCCACTTTTTGGACCTGAAAACACTCTGAAAATGCTCCCCAGAGATGGCAAATCGATTGCTTTCCTTAGCTGATAAATGCTTAGCATCACTAACATGGATTAAATTAGCAATATTCAATAATAATAATAATAATTTTAAAAAAATGTATCTTGCACTGTGATTTATGGTTTATCTCCTGCAGTATGAGAGGTCTTTGGCACACTGAGGCAGAGATGCCTTAAATGCCACCAACGGGACATTTTTATAAAAAGAATGTGAGGGGAGGAAAGCATTCATCAACATCCATGCATTAGTTGTGCAGCTCTTCCTCCTGCTTATGGAGTGTTAATACTTACCCCATTAATTTTTTCGATATCTCTCCATGTGTCATCGGTAGGAAAAAGCTTGGCCAGCAGCTTTGCGGGGCAGGACTAAACTAGTCTCAGAGTATCTGAAAGCCTCAGCTGATGAAGCAGGGGGAAGACTACACAATCGCCCTGACTCGCGAGAAAGGGAGCATTGCTTCTTACCCAGAGAAAGTGGTAGGTTTGTGCAACGGAGTGGAGCAATCCAGGAGGGAAAAGAATGACTGCAAAGCTGAAACCTCTCCTCAGTGAGGAGGCAATCCTGCAATTTCTGGGTCTGCTTTGGGAAAAGAGTCCCCATGGCCTCCCAAGCTACACGCAAGGACTTGGGCAACCCACAAGACCTGCAATCACCCCCAGACTTCAAATGAAGAGTTTCTAACCTGAGAGAAGGGCCCAATCCCCCTCCCTTTAAATGACCAGGAACCTCTCAGGAGGCCTTGGAGCATTTCATAACTGCATACAATGGAGTCAAAGCCTAAGAAGTCCAGTTTTCTTCCTTATAATTCAAGTAATAGCCCACCCACACACTTAGATTAAGGTGTACTTTAGGATAATGAAAAGTCATTAATTCTCTTATTATGGGAGTTTGTTATGAAAATTTCTCTCTTACTCCATTAATCCCCTCCGTTGCCACAGAATGATAGAGATGCAGTAGACTAGGCAGACAATATTAAGGACATTTTTCTGTGATGCAGAATGACAGATCCTGTCCTGCTCATCAACACACTTACCCATGTAACATTCCCATCAGGAACGCTGTCTCCTACCTAGGAATTACTCCTTTTCCCATCCCTCTGCAATCTTGCTAGCGTCACTTGCAAAATCTCCCTGCTCACAGGTTGGAGCTGGCACTGGAGTCACCATCTGTCTTTCCTGTCCACACAAGGCTTTGATCCAGCCTCTCGTCTTGCTAGGAACCAGAGCATGGCTCCTCCTGGTTCTCCATCCCACCAGCTGCTGGGAGCCAGAGCCGCTCATGCTGTGGCCATGGAGGAGGCGATGCACCCCTGTCGCGAATGGGCGACTTACATTGCTTAAAGACCTACTGTCAAAAGTATCAGCAAAAGTGATTTTTATTGAAATCCGATGTTGTAAAAGTGCCACTTAAAGCCCAACGGCAAGGTTCACTATATTACTGTACTGCACAATTATGCTAACAATGATTGAAAACTACCAAGGCAGATTCAAAGTTATCAAGACAAAAATCAAGAAGTTACCATGACACAAATCAAATTTACCATAATACAAGGTTATGAGTGATATCGGTTGCTTACCAAAGATCCGCTGTTGATGAAAGGTGTCTCTGCCTCGAGGAGCAACACTGAGAGGCATCCCAGCTCAAGGGGAGATCGCCACCACGCAGCCAGGCTGCTTAGCCGGGAGAGCTCAAAGAAGGTTCCCTTAGGCTGTCATATTTATGGTTGGCTTGTAGTCAAATTACATGCGATGGGAAAGGTAAGCATGAGACTCCTTGTACCCACAACTTTCTTTGTTCCTTGATAAATGAGTCTTGGAAAAGCCACCTGCTATTCATGTGTTAATCACATGATTGGTATTCCAAGCTCATATGCATCGATGCTCACTGTGTCATTCTGCTCCTTTGTGGGTTTTCAGAGAACAGGTTGAAACTAGATAAGTTCTTGGCCCAGTTATGGCTTAGGTCTTTACCTCCTTTAGACCCTGTACTGAACTACTGCTAGTTTGGTTAAAGGGTGGAGTGCATCCGTCACAGACCCCCATATCTACCTAACTGCAATACTGCATTTTGAGCTGGAATCTGGCAGGATCTGACCCAGTCCTAGGACCTGGCTGCTGCAGCTGAAGCATGTGGACTACCATGAGATGAGTTGAGGATTTCGTGTGCAAGGGTAGGAAAGCAGTAAAACAATTGCCTTTTCCCAGAAAGTAAAGCCAAACCTTGTTCTCACAAAAATCAATGGTGAAACTGTTGGGACCTCAGCAGTGACAGTTCAGGTCCTTCATGATTGTTTGCCTCCTAAAAGGAATTCTGCTTCGTTAAGACACTGAGTCTTTCTAATTTGAATATTTGATTTGCTTCAGGTCTTGGGTTGTCTTCATTATGTGGTTGCCAACAGGGAATCAAAAGGGGCATCTCTGAACCTGCTGCGAGGCTGTGAAACTTCACGGAGCGAGTGTTACATGTGGGGCGAGAGTGAGTGGGCAGGCACATTCCCAAGGGAGCACCTCCCTGTTTGATACCATTGTTATGGAAACTTAAAACTTCAGGAAGGCCAGAGAAACGCAAATGGCATGAAGCCCAAGAGAGACTGTATTTGCTTACTACTTAACACGCTTCTGTGGAACAAAATGTCTGAGTTTCTGCCTTTCCTGGGGTCCTAAAGGCCAAACTCCCTCGTAGGCGTAAAGGTCAGGAATCCAGCAGCGGCGAGGTGATAGAGATGAATCCCAACAGCCACTTGAGATGCTTACTCTGGAAACAAACTCTCACACAAAAGTGGCAAGAACAGAAGACACGATGGAACAGCAAGACAAATGAAAACAGTGTGTTTTGTCCCAGGATGAGTTACCTATGGGGAGAGGGAGGGCAAGAGCAGTGCCTCTGTTTTGCCCTCCAGCTTTTCACATCCATGTGAACCCAGCCAGCTAGCGATGACAAAAACTTCCTGCATTTTGGTGAACTCAAACAATATGATTGAAACAACACAGGAAGAAATGTCCTTCAGCAGCAAAGTAAGTGGCCAGATTGAGGTGGTTCATTGCACAATGATTTGCTAAGCAGAATGGCACCCTACCACACTGCAAAATAAAGCTCTTTTGGACAAAGGAAAGGGATCATTTTTTGTTGCAAATGGCTTAATTAATCACTTCCCTCGGCTCCAAATGGAAAGAGGCTTGAGCTACAAAAGCTCTGCTTGTATTAACCTCCAGGCAAGCAGATGCTCTTCCCTAAAATTCATTTAGCTGTCAAAATGGGGAAAAAATGCCAGCAGCAGAGAGGTTCAAAAACTGTGAAGTCCAGACACTTCAATAAAGCTTTTCCTTTAAACAATAATAATAATAATAGAAAAGTACACTGAAACCCAACTCTAGAGAAGATTTTGTTCCCATTTGTCCAGAAGGGAGAGGCAGGGTAAGGATACCACCAGCGCTTTTACATGCAATCCTTTTATGTAAATGCTTTCAAATGGGAGCTCTTGCTCTTGCCTGCAGACAAAAGCAGAATGCATCACTGTTGCCAGACCACCTGGGACATGGGGAGGAAAGGAAATTTCCAGATGGGTTTTAAGACAATTCATTTATATTTATATAGCCAGAATAAATGTTTTTTTTCTGAGATAGCATTTCCCTTTGCTCTATCTAGACCACCAAGAAAAGAGGGAGGCACAGAATTTCTATTGCATTAATAGTCCTGGTGTTTACGGTTTTGGCTTTTATGAACTTGTGGGAGCTGTTTATTGAGTCATAAACTCTACTAATGGGGATATTATCTCTAAATTATATAAGTACTACAGTATTTGGGTTAGTTAAAAGAAAGGTTTAAAACAGTTACACACTTACAGTTTATCTCAATTACCAACATGATCCCATAATGGGAATTTAATTGCTAATTGCTAGCTTATATTGCAGAAGAATTACAGTAACAACACACAATATATAGCCTGTATAAACATGTCCAGACAATTCTATATTACCTCCTTTCACTGCTACCTTCTCGTGTGGTGGGTTTTTTTATTACAATGATTTAATTCCTAAATGCCTCAAATTAGGAATTCCTCTTTGTCAGGAAAGCATTTCTACCAGTGCTTCATTTGACAGATTTTAGCAAGCCGCCTGCACACACTCAAGTGGCTCTGTGCAAAAGGGACAGCCTTATGCATATGCTTCAATAATTTGCTAAATTAGATTCTCAGAGAGCTCTACCAAGAGAAATTATACTTCCATTTAAATCAACTCAGGTTTTCTCGTTTACCTAGCTAGAGTGAAACTTGACCAAGACCCACTGGCCAGAGCCTGAGTCAAGCTCACTGAGGACAGTCAGGTCCACTTGCTAAGCATGGTGCCGAGTCTCTGCTCAGCTTAAGCTCCAGAACACCCCAAGAGAGGCATCATATGCACATTCAGCACATAGCATGGACACATGTTCTCCTCTGTCTGGTCTGCCCAGCTCAATCTGGACTACCCACAGCTGGCTGAAGCTCAACCCTTCCTGTACGTACCGTACTCACTGCAGTGTGGCCACAACCTGCAGTGAGGGTGGGAGCAGCCAAGTGGTCACCATGCTTGACCTCAGTGCTCCTCTAGCATTGCTGATGGACCCCAAGCGTGGGCTTCATCTCACCTGACAGCAACGCCAACATCTACATTTAGCTGGTTGTTTTAAATTCTTTCACAGTCAGTGCAGAGGGACGGGCAGCATACAGGTAACAAGCCTCCTGTAGATATTCCTGGAGGCTAGTCACTCCCTAGAAGTGCTCATCGCCCTTCCATCAGCAAGGAAGGGATCCAGAGAGCTAGCGCAGGTGCAGACATCTGCACTGTAGACACCTGAAGGCAAGGGACAGAAGTCTCACCCATAAACCTCATGCTAATTTAGAGGAGGCTGCATCCCACCTGCGCCACAGCAGCTCTGCAAAAGGTCTTCCTCTTGTCTTTCAAGACAATGCCGTTCTTCTGACAGATTTGCCTTTGTAAGTGGGAGCTCTCTCAAGTACTGTTAGGTGATACAATGAATTTTTGTTGTTACACATCATCCCACCATGCTGCTTGCCAGGGATCTGCATCAGATTAGAGATGTTTGTGAATCCACTCCTTTACTGCTCTTTGTGCATAGTTCTTAATATGAAACTAGCCTGACAAAAGAGGAGAGCAAAGAGGAGAGATGACTAGGGTGAAGGGCAGATGAGGATAGCTAGTTTATTTTTTTGTAATACATACCAGAAGAAACTTCCAGATGATTCAGAAATGACCAACTGTGCAGAGAAAGAGTTTATATAATCAATCTATAACCTTAATATATTATATCTATATTAACTTCCTTCCTCGTCTTGGTTATGCTCCCTCATTGGTTTTAAACTTTACATCCGAAACTGGTAGGGACATGGACTTCCCACCACACCTCTATCTGGTTTGTTTGACCATTGCTTAAAACATGAGTGCTGCTTCTGACTGGGTCTGAATCACCACCCGAAACAAACAACAAGAAGAAATTAATTCAGAGCAAACAGTAACTTAAAAAAAATAAATAAAATCTTCTTTCAAGATAGTTTTCTCTCAAATGTTATCTATACTGCCCTCTAAAACCTAAAAATAATTTTTAAACTCTGACTGAGCTCAGATTGTGGTATTTTTTCCTCCTGATACTGTAACCTCTTCACAAACATGCTGCTGTTTTGTCTTTCTCATTGTACTGGGGCTTGCTGGCTAAGCCACCTCGAAGAGGAAGAAATGCTGCAAGTAAATATGCAACGGGTAAGTTACTGAGGGTACAGGACATCATTGCTTGAAGAACTAATGTTTCCCTCCATGTCACTGAATAACCTGTGTATGACTACACGATGTTAAGAACTGGATAATTCTTCTAATGATTAGTTCCATGTCTCTAACCACAGGAATACATAGAAGGGTCCAGCAAGCAAGAGACCAGTGACTTACTATTAATGATATATGGACTGTGGGTCTCCGAATGCTGTCAAGTGACTGAAAACATCCAATATTTTGGTTATTGTGGAATTGGGATCTCTCCAGTTTCCCCACAGAAAGTTCACCTTTGGGAAGCAGAAATGTCTCCTGGGCTAAAAGGACAAGACAGAGAGAGCAGACATAGGAGTGAACTGAGCCCAAGCTTTTTCTGTGAAAAGCTTTCCTGCCACGAAGTAAGATCAACTCACATCAGCACGAGGGACAAATGCAGGAGGAGGACTTCAGCATCTTTTCATTTATGTAGACAAATATCTGCCTGATGTTGGTACATACGCCTCTGTCTAGAAAACCACAGTAGATGCCTGTATGATGGGCAGGAGACAGGAAGGTATTGCCTGGTGAGGAACTTCATTTTTGCCCACAGATTTTCTATGGCTGCTTGTGGCTCCCATGTTTGAAAGGGCCCATCTGCCACTGACCAGAGCGGGCACTCCGAACGGGACAGGAGCAGAAGCTGATGTGAGGCCATGAGCTAACCAGCACACCTGCACACGAGGACTGGTCCTCTTTGCTGTTTGCAGCCTACCATTTGCCTGCAGCAGCAGCTATTCCAGGGAACTTGAAGCCTCTTATTCTCAAATGCCAAGCTGAGGAAATAAAAATTAACACTGAACACGCAGCGGACCCCAGCAGCGAGATGGGGAGCCGGTACTGTAATGTGAATCTCTTCACTCCTGCCATGGACAGCACAGATACTTGTGGAAAGAAGATATCTTTGGCTCCCCTGCAGAGATCGAGAGCTGAGATTAATGGCAACTGTGAGGGCTGCCTTCCCCTTTATGCCATGCGTGCTTTAAAGCTGTGGCCTCCTGCCATCTTGAAACATAATCTTGTGGTATTGTCTTCATTCAGGCCCCTCATCAGCAATGTGAAAAGAGAGAAGAAGCTGGTGGCAGGATTAGAGGAGAGGTTGAAATATTCTGGGCAGCATATGCTGTAAGTCACATTATACAAAGAGTATTATTGGACTGCTCATTGGCTAGGGCTTTCCCTTCTGGAAGCACTGCTGCTTGTAAAAAACAAAACCTGGTGAAAAGTGTTTATAACACATCAGACCACAGCATATGACACATTGTAAGCACAGTGACAAGCACTGAAAATATTTTTCAGGCCCTGTCTACCCTGCCTGTATGAGATCCTTTTGTGCTCATCAGGGTTATGCAAGGTGCTTGGGAAAAGAGGAGAAACAGAAGTGACAATAATAATTCAGAAGGGTATTAATAAACTTCCTAAAATTACTGTCATCAGATGACCCATCTCAACCTTAAAACTGAGTACTTTAGTCTTGGAAGGCTGTTGAGACCCTCATTGTTTTAGAAGTGAGAAACCACCTTTTGTCCAATTTAAATTTATTCGTGGCAAATTATACCCATTTGTTCTTAGACTACCAATGTTCTTAACTGAAATAGATTATTTTCCTCGCCTCGCCATAATGTATTTACAGAGAGCAGTTATATTCTCTCTGAGACTTCATTTTATTTCACTAAATAAACCAAGGTCCTTTAATCTCCTTTCTTATCTCCATTCTCTTGGTCACTTTTCTAGTTCTCCTTTGCACTAGTTCCAGTTTGCAGTCACCTTTCTTGGCCATGACCAGACCATGATTGACCAGACCTATACACAGGGTTCCACATGAAATGATAAGAAATTATATTTCTTGTACTAATTGGGTTTTTTTGCTGAAAAGAGGCTCCTCTTTGTCCTATAAAGGAAAATAAAACTAAAGTGAACTTCCCATCTCTAAAAGCTACTTGGGAAGTTCTAAATGTTCAGAGTCAACATTTCTCGGAAACCCTCAGCTGTACAAGATTTCCACAACTGAAATATATCCTTCTGAAGTCTGGGGAACATTAAAAATTTACAAGGGCAACTGCATTCATTTCAAGTATCAAGATCAGTCTTGGGGGCATGTTTTGAAAAATTTCAGCTTTCATCAGAATGGCTTCAAACGCAAGTTACTATCGTTTTGGCTCCTAACACTATCTCCACGGTCAGACATTTTTCTTGTCATGTAAGAAACCATTTTCCTCTTTTGGATCAAAAAGCAGTGCATAGTCTTGTCTACAACTTGGAGCAATTTAACAAGTTTTTACAGTTTTCTTTTTGACCCTCTGGACACAGACCATCACTTACCCATTTTATTGCAAACATCTTCCTAAGTAGCAGCAGCACACATAATTATGCTTTGCCTCAAGTCCTTTTTTTGCTGACAAAAAAAAAGGTAAAAAGCTGCCAAAAGCTTGATATTTTGCCATATGGAGAGAAGAGAATTTCTTCTCAGGAGCTGGGGGGCCTAGAGAGAAGACATACAATAAAAAATTTCATTTACACTATCATGCAAAAGTGCAGCAAGGTATTTCTAAATGGAATCGTTATTTGAAAAGGGATCTCCAAGTTTCCAAAAAGATACAGATTTACTGAATTAAGTTATTCTTTGAACTATCGTCTTTCCCTCAGTTTGGGGATTTAGATACATTGAATTTTCACCCTTCTAAATCAAACACTTGCTCCCTGAATCGCAATTTTGGATTACAGAAAGCGCGAGGTTCTCAGTCTACTGAATGTGTGACTTTCTCAGCCACTGGCAGAGGTGCGCTGGCTCACATCTCTTCCCCTTCCCCTGTGGAATCGCCATGGATGAGTCAGCTCCACGCTTCAACTCAGCTCTTCCATTCTTTAAACTCGGGTAATTACTTCTCTCACAACAGCATGAAGTAAACTCAGATCTAATCATGGCGTTGAGCTGGCATAAGTTTAAACAGACACAAAAATGCTAACAGGAACTCCATTTAGTCGTCGTGATCTTGAGCAAAGAGAAAGGCATCAATTAATTTTCAAAAGCCAAGTACAGTGCTACTGCAAGAAAGCTGCACACTAAAATCGTACTGAAACACCTTCTCTTCATACACAGCTCACCCAAGTAAACCTGGGTGGCTACTAATCCAAGTCAGATTTAAAACAAAAAGCAAGAACTGATAGCTTCTGTGCCTGCGAAATATTTACTTCTACATTGGAAGGCTATAATTATCTCTGATACCAGAGCAACTTTATACTGTGCTAAAACCATGATAGTATTTCCTCCATAAAATAACAAACTTTGACACAAATAGTACTTAAGCATCACCACAGGGATATAGCAAACACACAGATATAAGCTAAAGAGCAAGAGAGGCAATTTGAATGGAATTACCTTATTGTGCTAATATAGTCCGACCTAATATTTTAAGAAGTCATCCAACGACCCTTGTTTGCAGAACAAAGCAGGGTCAGTCAAGTTTTGCTCTGTTTGACTCAAAGACTTCTCAATACTTGTAAGTTCCCCATATAATCAGATAGAAAGATTAGAGGATAGAGTTTTAATTATGCTTGTATAAGTATGAAAGAGTACTGTTGATTTAGGAGTTACAAAACCACACAAAGTATACATCTATGTTGGAATAAGAAATTAAACACAATAAAACCTATATCTGATTTTTTTGTTTTACAAGGCATGTTTTCAGTATCTAAGTAAGCTTTGGAGCCGAAACACTAATCCAAAAGCAGTGTCTTGCACAGATCAGATTACTCTTCTTTGCCAAACAGATCATCCAGAAGTAGTAAGTAGTTGATCCTTTTCACAGGAAGGGATGGTGGTTGTCTGCTCCAGCCATCTTCATTCTGAAATTAGTAACCCAGAGAATATCTCAGAATATAATATTGAAAACAAGAATAATTAAAAGCTGGTCAACCTAAGATTGAATGAGCTGTTTCATCTCCACATACAAATCTGTGAAAAAAGTGGACCTTTATATAGCATATACTCTTAAAAGATTACTATATGCACATTTTAATCAATCTTGCAGAATATTTTATTAAAAATATTTTCTATCATTATCCCTTTTGCAGATATTTTCAAATTAAATAATGCTATATTTTCTAAAGACACTTATACTTCAAAGTCTTGCAAGTCATCTATGTCTCAACACCAAAAATCATACAAAATATGAGATAGAGATAAAGAAGAAAAAAGTCAGCTAAACCAGAACAACTCTGTTGTTGAAATCTATCTGTCAAATACAGGTACTGTAGCCCCAAAATATTGCTTTAATTCATGATAAGCCACAAACAGAATGCCAATTGGATTCTAAAGTTGAACAAGATTTAAATCCCTTCCTTTCTCTGATTTTTTCCATTTCATATTGATCTCTCCATTAAAATATTCCTGTACTGTACCAAAGATAGCCTAGGTATTGCAGATAACTAACAAAATAATAAAGTCAGTAAAACCCAGTAAACTATACTGGCACCAATTTGGGTGCAGTTCATTAAAAACAGCACTATATAACAGTTACAGCAAGGCTTTGGAGCTGATGAGGAACCGATTATCCCAGCATGATGACGATTGATTATATTTTCTATTGATACTCTTTCTTCCTTTTTGATTTCAGCTGTAACCTTCCTCCCCTAACTCCACATACCATTCTCAACTGGGGCTCTTGGGCATTAGTCACTCCCAGAAAGCCCATCCACTGGCTTTCCTCCAAGCAAAGATAACATCATCTTCATATTCAACCAAAACCTCAGTTCTTATGCTGACCAGAACACGTTTCACTACAAATGTCCACTTCAACCTCCTGCTTGTTTCACAAGCACTTTTTCCTCCACACCTTCAACTTGTGAAGGCTGCCTCTTGGTTCCACCACCACTTGCAGCTCACCTTCACCCCACAGGAGCCATCTCCTTCCCTCACCTGCCAGAAATCAGATCATGCTCAATGGCTAGGTAAGCCATTCTGCGAGTGGAAAAAAAAAAAAACAACACGTTCAAACCCATTCAACAGCAAGTGTATCTGTACCTCTGTTTCTTTCACCCTTGCTTTTTGGTACAGAGCTTAACAGCACCATCTTCAAGACAAAAATCCTCCAGGCACAGGCTCTGACCTTCTTTTTGTTTCTGTGGTACTGAGGCTCATGAGGCCTTTTATCCCGACACAATCTCCTGAGAGCAGTCACTGTTTAAATATTGAGTTATAACTTAAGCACAGAATTCTTCTGTAAAAACAAAAGAATACCCACTGAACAAAACCTAATGCACACTTTGAACCACAGGACTGCTGTATAAAACACATGGAAGGGCTTTGATTTTATCTGTACAAGATGGAAAAATTCTTCTCAATGATAAAGTGAAAAATAAACCACCATGGAAAGCAGAGCAAACCAGCAGCATTCGGCCCTCATTAGACATCACCGACAGTTTGAGATGCTACAGAAGAAAGAGCCGGTAAGCCAAGTAAGAGAGAGGAGTCAGGCTAATAGCACAGAACTCGAGGAATATTGGTTTAAACTCTGTCACCATTGAACTTGAATTTAAAGGAATGTTATGTTTCTAAACGGTCTGAATACAATCAAACACATTCTGTACAAGCATAGCAACACATCGGCTAGGCCAGAACAGCAAAACTACGTGTTGGCAGAAGGGCTTCAGATTTATCTGTTACAAAGTTTTTTAAAATGAGCATAATTGCCTTATGCACCATCTATTTTTAAATGTTCCACGCGGCACAAGATGGAAGATCAGATCAATCTCTACAGTTTGTTGATACCGCATTTTTATTTATCCTAAGTAGCAGGCTGGTGGAGATATACAAAGTTGATCCATCAATACTGCTCTTGCTGTACACCTACCAGTGATGTGGTGTATTATGTACAAGTTTCTGTGGAGTTATAAAAAATACATAGCTATTTTCTGCACTGTCAGCGGAGTTTAAAGTACTTCCTGACTATCTCAGCAAGTGAACAGATCATTTGACGTGTGACAGTGATATTTGTGGGTGAAGCGATATTCACATCCATTCTTCATGGACAAATACATCTGTTTCCCCTTTCCTTTTTTTTCTTCTAGAAAAATGTCACAGAGATGTGACACCTATTAGCCGTAGGGATGTTACAGGGCTCCTGGTCCCTGTTTGACTTCTCTGCTTCATCCTAAACCTCCCAGAAAAAAATTAATTACGTGAAGAAAACAGGCACAAATACACAAATATGAAAACTCTTGCGGTCTCCATTGGATAAAGCACTTACATTAAAGTTGGAGAAATTATATCAATGTACTGTACTGTTCCTTTGCACAGATGCACTGGTTTTACCTTGAGAGGAACCTTTACCATCTGGAAAGCAGAGATTTGATTCTTTCTCCAGTTCAGCCCATCCACAAACTTTTTATATTCCACTTGCTTATGGTCATCTTCAAACCTAAGCAGAATATCCATAAGACAACTCAAGGTTAAAGGAAATTTTTAACAAAATCTACAGCATACTAATACATTACTTTTTGGATAATAACTTTTTGCTCCTTTATTACCAAACACTGGCAGGAGTACAGAAAAACACTACCAAACTGTCAGGACTTCTGTATCATACATTCTATTCCATATTCTTACACCTTAATGTCTGTCATAGTAGAATTCAACTACTTTAAGGTTTATTACATTTCAACTAATTTCATTTTATT
Source organism: Cariama cristata (assembly GCF_000690535.1). Classification (NCBI taxonomy): domain Eukaryota; kingdom Metazoa; phylum Chordata; class Aves; order Cariamiformes; family Cariamidae; genus Cariama; species Cariama cristata. The sequence goes on along the minus strand of NW_009624706.1, from coordinate 25,848 downwards.
GTTGAAGCATTGCCCAACCTTTTCCAACACTGATCTCGCAACTGATGGCAAGCATAGAGTTGGGATGATCAACATATGATTCCTTTGTGTAGAAAAGAAACAGGTAGAATGATATGAGACACCTGTGCTATAACACAACTGACCTGCTTTATATGGCTTCTACAGTCACTTCCTGAAAATAAGCAATCCTTCAAAAATGCTGTTTGCACACACCATGAGATCAATTTACAATTGACAAACACATAGCTCTCTAACCTATCAAATAACAGCCAGATTTAAAAATCACAAGCCTTGTCATTTGGTAGTTGGTTTATGGCATTGTTCTCTATTTCTATGGAATAAATATGTATTTGTGTCAGTTATGAGGGTCCCCTAAATGCATGAAGATATATATGCTGCCAGCTAAGGTCTACAAGTACACGTGGGACATGCTGTCTCCCTCCCTCAAATTTCTAAAATCATTACCCTGCACTAATAAACTCCACAGGAGCAGATTTATAAGCCACGTCATCCTTCTGCTGTTGATTTGGATGAAGTAGCTTCAGAAAAAAAGTCCTCAATTCAGCAAAACACTTTGGTGATTAAGCACTTGGGAATCACTGTTGTTTCAGTGGGACTACTCAAATGCTTGAAAGATATCCACAAGCTGAAGCTACCATGCACATCGTTCTTGAACTGAACAGCTGAACTGCTCTGCTATAAATACTGTACTAGCAGCTTCTGTGAACGACATCTTTCTCACCTAACACTACCTACATATAAAAGTGACCTGGTTTAGGTATATAAGTACACCCTGGAAGTGTCTGTGCTTCACTGGGGTCCATGGATATACATTCAAACTAGCAAGACTAAATACCTATTCTTTGGTATGAAACATCAGGTTAAACAATTCTGCCCTGTAAACTGGTGAGACAAATACTACTGCACAGGAGCAAGATCATCTCCAGGAAACAAGTCTTTTAGAAAATCATTTTATCTTGTTCTTAAAGAACTAGCACTGCACAAAACATGGGCCTCAAAACCCTTCAATCACTGCAGAGGGTTCTGGTAAAATTAAGCATGAAGGTACTTAAAGGGAGAATTTATAGCACAAACTTGGAAAACAATACCGGAGAAGAGGAGAAATAAGTCTAGTGGCACAAATAAACTGAAATAAACTGCAACTCATCCTCTCCTCCTCCCCCCACACTTTTCATTTAATAGTCAGCAGGAGAGATAATAATAAAATATACTGAAAGCCATAAACAGAGATGTTAGCGATAAACTGGAATGTTAAGTACAATGAGTTATACTGAAGATGAAATCAAAGTCAGAAAAGAATGCTACTGTTACTAGTATTAAAGAGAAGCCTGAAAGACTGCCACGAGATACCTGCCTATGACAGCTTGCTTCTTTATTATAGCTCACACACAAGTTAACGTTTTCGTAAAGCCTTACTTTTGGGGAATATATCCAATATACAAGAAAATTATCATTCCCACTTCTACGGGGTTCTTGATTGTTTCAGGTTTTTTGCAGGTGGCAATTGGGAAAAGAAAAAAAGAGTTTCGCATTAGAAGTAACAAGACAATATAAAAGCTTATTTCTCTTGGAAAAAAACCTATGGCACACACATTATGAATTTCAGAATTATCATGACAATTATTTTTTTCTTTTACTATACATGTATTTATCTTTTGTTCATTGAGAAAAGTTAAAAGATTAAGTCTACTGCCAAGATGCAGAGGTGTATAAGCAGGATTTTTAAATAAAGAACAAGTGAAGGTGTGTAACTACTTAAACTATGTTGAGGTAATTAAGTCAAGGAAAGCATTGCTTTTTCTTTCGACAAACATTAACCAGGACAAAAGTCCTGTGATGTGACAGCACTAACAGACTGAAATGACAACATGGGCATGAAGTTAACTATAATCAAAGATTTTAACATGGGCAGAGGAAACGGGATTCCTAAATCCCATATATGCTACAGAAAGCAGCTTAAAATATTAGTCTACAATAATTCAGAAAGAAAAAAAAAAATCTACAGTTTAGATCTCTTTCCTGCTGCGACTTATTGTATCAATCTACTAAAAGCACACACTCGCAATTTGGCACAGAGTATCCAGATGGACTGAAGAGATGTTATCAATTTGTGCATTATTAGGACAGAGATGTCATACATTTCAGTGGCTGCAGTTAATGACTGAAACTGACAGTGCTTCTCAGGGAAGGAAATTAGATTTGTCTTATCAAGAAGATGCAACAAAGATCTCTTGAAACCATACTTCTCTTCAGTTTTGCCCTATGACTTAACCAATGCATGTGATATTAGACTATGAAAGTCATTCCCCCCATCCCAATCATAGTTTGCAGAGCTTTTTTTGTTCTTTGACATTATAGAAACCACCACACTTTTCTGCTTCTAAAATATATATTCATAATTAAATACTCCAGATATGTGAAAAGTCTGGTTAAATTACATTATGACCATTTCTGAGGATGCTTTGGAGAGTAAAGGCTATTTTCTTACAAATATTTTTTCTTTCCCATCAAGAAATCTGTAACCCAAACATTCATGTGAAAAGTTAATGTACATGCAGAGTTTTTTTAGTTCTTTAGTTTTGAATAACTTTTATTAAGAAGTTAATCTGATAATAATAGAGGAGAAGCATCATGCTGCTTTAACCTTACAGAAAAGGTTGGGATTCTTCAGCCTGATAGTCTCTGTGTAACACAGCTATACACCTAAATTGCCATAAACTGCTCATATGAAAAGATTTAAAACAGCAAGCACAAACAAGTCTATGCAGCTGATCAGTACGAATTAAGTAATGGCTACCACCTTTTGCATACATTTGTTCACATCTTGAACAACTATAAATTGAACCATCAGTTCCTCAGCATACCGAATAACAGAAATAATTTCTTTTAAGAGATCCAAATATTAATGCTAGAGAGTCTTTTCCCCACAAATGCCATAGGGAGTCTCAGGCATCAAAGGTAACAAGCAGAAGACAGAGTGCAGGAGAAAGATCCTGTGACCATTTCCAATCTTGCTCCTGCTACCAGGACTCTTGCTGTAGCAGGAAAAGAGGGTTTGCTTCCTGAAAGAAATAGGTCATCCCTTAAAAAACATTACAGCTAGGCAACTAGGTAAAATATTATTACCCAGCCACAAGCCAGGGAGAAGCTGAGCAGGCAGGAGTGGCCTGGCCTGTTAATGACTTGAGAACTGGGATGACCGTGTAGGGGGCCCATTGTTATCTGGCACTGCTACCTGAGACACCAGAGATTCGCTTTTTCAAAACAATAAGCCCTGCCCCAGAGTCCAACAATCTGACCCTGGTATTGTGGAGAGCTGAAGAACTACACAGCCACTTTTAACAGAAATTAAAAGACATATTTTAAGAAATCAGGACATACACTTAACAACTGAATTAATGTGGAACAATCAACATGTAATACTTGTAAACTTGTCACCCATTCTTTCTTCCCTTCATTTTTTCTTTCCTTATCTGCCAGCTGTTTCTATATCCTCTGAGGAAGGACTGCATCTTTTTAAGTCCTTGTTAGCATACATTTAATGTTGCAGTAAATAAAAATAACAGGAAAAAAACCCTAAATTCATTACTTAAGCACTTTAGTAACATTTATTTATTAAACAAACTATAACTGTTCATTATGCCTGCATAACTTTAAAGAAATGTTTATAATGACTACTGTAGTTTTCTGGCAGAAACAATTGTGTACCATCTGCATTGCTTAATACGTTGTGATTAAAAGTCTGTATTGCCCTGTGATTAAAAAACTAACTGAGAAGCTAGTTGGAGATGCTGATGGAGAAAGAAAATACTTTTTAATAAGCCAGCTCAGGCAAATTGGAAAAATGGGCACATTGTTGGGTACCTAAATCCTACTATTTCACCATCCCACAATTAAAAATACAAGTTTACTCTAGACAGACAATAAGAAAGGGTCTTACGAAACCTCAGCCTTTGTGCTAATTCTCCCTACACTCGGGAAATTGAATGGTCTTTGGGTACAGTAAACAAGTCTTGGGTCATCTGGAGGTTACCACAAAATTAGACAGTAACTTCTAGTCCCATCCCATGCTTTTAATAAGTGACAGATCATTGCAGTATAATTTACAAACGTAAATAATAAATATTTTAAGAGTATTACCTTTCAAAATGGAAAACCAGAACAATTAAGTCCTACAGAAATTCTTTGCCACCTAATCTCAGATAGCAAAGCTGAATAAACATAAAGCTTCAGTCTTCAACTATTATCTGATCACATTGTCTAGCATCATTTTATAGCTGAATAGGGTCTGGCTAGTACATTAGCTATATATACTGATTTTGTGGGAATCAATCCAACAGTTTTTATTGTAGTACTTTCTTCCTTCATAAAGACAGATGCACACAGTAGGATGACCACCACCACTTGTTTCAGAAACATCAGACCCAAAATGACATGCCTCCTCATCCAAAAAAAAAAAAAACTAGGGAAATAATATTGCTGACAAACTTTGCCCACACTGAACTATATATACTCCCCAGGAGTGAGACTGTTCTTCATTAACAATAAAACTTCCTGTTTCGTGATTCTTTAGTCTTGAATAAAACTAGCAAGAGGAAAGGAAGGGTAAAGTCTAAATCTCATTCAGCTGCCTCTACTCTTTGATTGCCAGATCACTGGAAATTAACTCCTATTAAACAGCCTTCAAAAAAAATCCTTCCCCTGAGTCTGCATCCTCATGAAACAATAAACTTACCAAGCAGTGCCAACTGCACACATTATTAAGAATGTGTCAATCTTCCTTCTTACCTGCAGCGCAGTGACTCACCACATGAACTGCCATCTTTCAAAGCAGTTGACATTGTAACTTAGAACTGGCATTACACATGGCACTCTAACATATGAAGTACTTCTCACACTGATTTCTGAGGCCTAGCTTCACACCATCTACCTTTCTCAGACAGAAATCTGCAATACAGGCTGGTCACAGCCCCTTTAGAAACAAAGAAAAATGGATGGTAATTTAGAAATCCAGCTCTTTCACAGGCTGAGGAGATAACACTCTCCTCATCCACTGCCTACAAAAAGAACCTACAGCGGCTGAATCCTAATTCAACTCTCACGGTTACCTGACTAAAGCTGGGTGAAATCCAGTCCTCAGCCTTCTCCTTGTCTTCTAAGCTTATCTCTAATCTTTATTACAGTCTACCGGGTTTTTTCTTTTTAACTGCCTACACCAAGACTCTTCAGGAGAGAAGAGGTTCATCTCACAAAAGCTTTCCCTGGTACAAATTCACAAACAATAAACACATCTCTAGAGTCTATGTTGTGTCAGGCTTGTCTGTTTTTCATCAGCCTTGAGTTAGTACATAAAGGAAACCTCCAGACCCTTGTCTGTGCATCTATTTAATTTCAGCCTTTATGCAATGGAAACTATGAGAACCCCTTGCCCTAGTACAGGATGTCAATTGTCCTCCAACACTTTTTATGTTGGGCAGTTTAGTGGGAGTTCTAAAAAATGAGTTTCAGATTAATGCTAAAATTCAGACATGCTTCTGATGACTAATGCTTGTAACCTAAGTGTCAGAAGTGATGAATGGCAAACAAATTGCCAAAGTCGTCTATCTGGCTACTGCAGGAAACTATTCTGAAATTTTTTGGTCTGGAAATGGGGTCTTTGTGAAAAATAGCCCCTTAGGCTTCTTAAAGCAGTCTTGTTGATACTGATTTAAGTTGGAAATCTTGACTGCAGTATGAAGATGCTTTATTAAAATGGATTCCACATTTCCGCCTGACAAGAGTCTTTTCATTATTTGTTAAATCCAGATGCTTAGTTTGCAATTCATCCTGAAATCAAGAAGCATATCTACCTGAAAGCATCTAAACATGACAGAAGACAAGACCTGCTCCTGCTTTTAATGCAGTATGAAGGCACAGTCAAAACATTTAATGATTTCCCACAAGGCAAAGAAGAGACCAATGAGCATGCATTTAAACCTATTACCAGAAAATCCGGCCATGAAAACCAAACTCAACATGGCATGAGTGTTCAGAACACCATAGGTTACTCTGAACTCTAGCCTTTAATACAAGAGCACTGAATACTAGTTCTTTTCACTTCTACTCCATTAATAGAGCTAGCCAAGCAATTTGTCTCAAAATAATTAAATGTGCTCTGGAAAAATACCAAAACCATGCTAATACTCATTTTCTTTTTTAAAATTTACAATAAATTATGTTTCAAGTGAGATTAATAGGAGAAGCAAACCACTTTTATTTACTACTGATGCTGCCTACTTGATTCAAGGACATTTCATTGTATTCATCCTGGAATGTTGCTTAACACTCACATAATGTGCTTTCATAAAATCATTGGTTTTACCTTGCATATACACAGGAAAAACTAATGCAAAAAGGTGAACCTCATTAATAAGTATTAGTAGCTGATTCCCATCAGACTAATTCCACAGAACTCTGGCAAAAAACTGCATGATCTACCGTGCCAGATAAAATGAAGAAAAGTTGCTAACATGGATGCACATCAGTTGATTATAAATATTCTATAAATAGGAAAGTCCACATGTGTATAGGGACAAAGTCAGCATCGTGAAATGATTAATATTATACAAATGACAAATTCTTAAGAACTGTATCTGCAGTAGATATTTAGCATTGATTTGCACCCATATGCGCAGGTCATACGATCTGCCTTTAACTTACATGGTCAGTAAAGCTTGCAGATCATCATCAGCCAGTGGCAACTTAAAGGACTTGCAAATAGTCCTGCACATCTCATGAGGCAGCACTCCACACCTACACAAACAGGAAGAGAGGAGAAGAAGTGTACATTAGGTATTTTCCAGATTTACTTCAAGTGAATGTTGCTGTGAATAGGAAAACACATGAGGAATGTCAGGCTAGAAGTAAAGAAAACAAGGTTTTATGAAGTTTCACTATTATAAAGCTGAGAAACTTGAAGGGCACATGGTGGCCTGTCTCCCCCACGCTGAGGTACTTAGTGATTCTCTGTGATTCTTTATCTGTGACATCAGAGAACAAAAAGGGCAAATGAGTCATATAAAGAACCAGCTACAAATCCTTTCTTTTTCCCCTTAAATCACTATTTCTCCTCTTTGATTTAAAATACTGTGTTTTGCCTGTGAACAGACATTTGATTATGTCACAATGTTCAGTACAGCAGCTATAATAAAAAATCCACAAACAAAATGAAAAAGAGACAAAAAGGCTATCCTTTTCTTGCCTACTGTCAAGCGCTGAGAGAGGTTTAACATTACAAATAATATCCTTTGGCTGCAATATATCATTTGCTCAGCAGCAAACAGAAAGTAGGTAGGTTTACAAGAAGAGCTTCCCAAATAACAGCTTCGGATAAATAGAGTAAACTTACTTCTCACGGTCATTGTATATAAGCACCGCAGACAGTTGTTCAAAATTCTCGAAGTTATTTTTCTTTAGTTGTTCTTGAGTCACTTCAAGGAGGACGTGAAGGTCCATTTCATATTCATCTCTCACACTGTAATAGCGCCCGAGAGTCATAATTTCATGTTCTGAAAATGCTCCATCAGTGATACTGACTATTAAATTTCTGTTCACAAAAACAACAGCCTACATTAGTTTTAAGTAAAGGAGTTAAAAACAGTTAATAATCACTAAATTTCAGGGGGGGAAAAAGGATTAAAGTGCACTCATTATCAAATGCTGTATTTAGACATTAAAAGAATGTATCTACTTAAATTTGAAATCCAGATCTGTCCAAGAAGGTATTATGGAAATTACCTGAACTCTTAAACTTTTGCAGGATGTCCACATTTCCGCAGTAATTGGCTATGCATACAAAAATACCCAATATTAATGACTGAAGCCTTTTACCAGAGCTTAAGAATCAGGACTAGGAATTGCAGTTCAGAACAACCTCCTCTGCTTTATATTGTTGGTGGAGGGGAGAAAAAGAACTAATTTTAAAGACTACATTGTCTTTGCAGTGGGGGTTTTGTTGCCTCCAATGATTACAGAGTTCTTCATATGTCCTGGATGTCAACACAACATGAGGGAAGAAAAAACACCAGCAGCAAAGTATGCAAGGAAACCCAGCAGGCTTCCTGCTCTGGGGGTAAAAACTGGCCTGAACTCTAGGTTACCTCAGCTGCTACAAGGCCTCTTGTCCAACCTGGCTTAGCATAACTACATTGGCGTTATCATCCCAAATGTCTGCCCCTG